>NC_081421.1:98539858-98637806 GCF_949786415.1 Peromyscus eremicus | reverse complement strand
TTCCTTGCCTTAGATATTTTCTCAAGTAATCTTCTACCTTTTTGGTCACTTTAATGGTCTCATTTATAAACATTAGAAGTCTTGGCCAAATATAGCAAGCCTTTACTCTATTCTCTAATTTAAAGTTCTGTCTCCCTCCTGCTTCAGGAGGACCTGTGGCTGACTGTGGTGTCATCGAGGCTGAGGAGAGCTGCTGTTAACACTTCCACAGTCCTTGCTCATCCTTTTGCTTTCTGGTCTTTCGTGGACCCAGGTCATTTGTGGACAGGATGATAGTGAATAGAGAAATGGAGGCCCAGGCGTCATCTTTTCCTGCCCATTTGCTAAGGCTGTTGGACTTGAGTGATGGTGTTTCTGGGACTTTTTAGCATCACCCCGGTCCTGATAGTCTTTTCCTGTTGCAATGCTATGCCTTCCCTCCAACATTCAGCAGCTACTGAGCCGTGAGCACTCCTGTGATATATGTCCCCATACCTGCTCGAAGGTAGTTTTCTTCCTTTCATCTTGAAAGAAGTTAGATTATTTCCAGCTGGGAAAACCTACAAACTTCTCCAAAGAAATTGTCTTGGTCCCTCTTTGTCCCACATGGCTTGCTTTGTGAACAGTACTCCACAGCGTTCTCTACCTACAATTCTATTCAGAAGAAACAGCATCCCTAAGGATGCTGTAAGCTATTTCTGATGCCTCCTCATGGGATGGGTTTCTGCCATGTTCACTGACTGAGGCTTTGGCTTAAATCCTGAGTCAAGAGAGTATTTTATTGTAGATTCTTATTCAAGTGCCAGTTCTCTCCTACTGTACCTTCCCGGAATCAAACTCTGGTCATCAAGTTTGGGCAGCAATCACTGTTACTCATTGAGCCATCTTGCTGGCCCCCAAACAGATTTTTTTAAAGGTCATAATCTCCTTTTAAAGAATTGTTTACTGAATTTCATTTTAAAAAAGATGAAGTAATTGCTTTTTGAGTTTTTTTCCGTTCTGGTTTGGGTTCCTGAGTATTTTCTTATTTGTTTTTACTGCCCTCTAGTGGGTGACGATTCTTTTACTGTTTTACTATTTGAGATTGTAGCTTGTTTCTTTTTTTCTTCGGCAGATGGCTCTTTCAGAAGTGGGGGAAAAAAAAGAAAAAAGAAAAAAGAAAAAGAAAAACCAAACAAACACAGTAGCGTGTTAGTAAATGCCTAGCAGCCATTCTCCAAAAGTAACATTTCCATAAGTATTTATTTGCCAATTGGTAAAAGTTTCCTTTAAAAACGTACTCAATTATAAATGGTGAAATAATACTCTGCCTTGAAGTTGCATGTTGTTAATTTATCACAAGATGGCGTCATCGACTTTTGATGGATTCTTGCTCTGTTAGCAAGCTATGCTTGTAGCTGCATTGTGATTTGACAGGGGGAGTCATAATCAGGTCACTCCACACAACTTTTCCTTCTTATTACTGTTGTCATTAGATCTGTCTACTGTGTGACCACTTCTCACCATTGTAGAAACTTTATGTTGCCCACAAATTCCTCTCAGCTTTAGCACTAAATGAAGCCCTTGTGAGCAGCCATTATAAGCCTCACCATGGTGGATGCCCAGGCATGCTAGCCAAGGCTTGCTCTGAGTTGCACACCTGGACCAGTAAATTTCTATTGCTCAGAGAGTCCCACCATGGTTGTTTTCAGGCTTCAATGCAAAAGCAGTAAACTGGATTTGGGCCCAAGGCACCCAGTACAGCATTGTATAGTGTTTCTCGCTCTGTATGGGTGATAGCTAATGACCTCAAAAGCATAGGTCATAGTAAAATACAGCAAATGCAGCAAAACCAATAGGGAATGATGTATTTGAAAGGTATGCTTAGCTTTGTTTTAGATATAATTTAATTATAATTTTATATAATGTAATTGTTGAACAACTGCTCTGTAGTGTTCTTGAAAATTTAACACATGGCTTTTACAAGCTTGTTTTCAGCAGAGTTCACAAGCACTGCCTGCAGTTGCTGCCTTTGCTTTCAGAATTCTTTTTTTTTTTTTTTTAAGATTTATTTATTTTATGTATATGGTGCTCTGTCTGCATGTACACGTGCCTGCCAGAAGAGGGCATCAGATCCCATTATAGATGGCTGTGAGCCACCATGCAGTTGCTGGGAATTGAACTCAAGACCTCTGGAAGAGCTGCTGCCAATGTTTATAACTGCCCCCGCCCCCGAATTGTCTTTATTGTTTGGGGACAACTGTAGAACTGTGAAAGATAGTTATTCTTTGAGTTTCAAACTTGTATCCAAGTAGCATGTGATTTGTTGCTGTCTACCAATAGTGCGGGTTAGGAATGTGGTGTTTCTCCTCCTCCTCCTCCTCCTCCTCCTCCTCCTCCTCCTCCTCCTCCTCCTCCTCCTTCTCCTCCTCCTCTTTCTTCTCCTCCTCCTCTTTCTTCTCCTCCTCCTCTTTCTTCTCCTCCTCCTTTTTGTTTGTTTTTTGTTTTTTGAGACAGGATTTCTCTGTGTAGTCCTGACTGTCCTGGAACTCGATCTGCAGACCAGGCTGGCCTTAGACTCAGAGATCCATCTGCCTCTGTTTCCCAAGTGCTGGGAAGGACAAAGTGTAAAAGATACATGTAAAGTTCTGAAGTGTTGAATACAATTATTATATAGTAATCAGAACTGAATCATCTCCTGGAACTTGCTGTGGCCCAGCTACCTATTATACACAAGGCTCTGGGTTTGACTCCCAGCACCACAAATCAATAAATTAATGAAGAAAGAAAGAACTCAATCAGTTCTAACCTTTGAGAATGCCATGATTGCTTAAATTGGATTGAATTCAATTGAAAGCTAGAGCTAGATAAATTCAATAATGAATGAATACAATTCTCTTACATTAAAAAAATTTTTTTTAGACAGTGTCTCATGTGGCCTTGGCCAGCCTCACACTTGCTATGTCAGAGGACAATCTTGGACTTCTGATCCATCTGTCTCTACTTTTGAATGAGGGGTTTACAGACAAGACACAGGGCCTTGTACATGCTAAATAAAAACTCTACCAACCGAACTGCATCCCTCAGTCTGTACTCCCTTACAGTTTATTCTTAAATAATAAATAGCGACAATTTCAATATAAAAAAATCTCATTTGCGATTGTTTGCTTTAACTCCAGCATTTTCACAGTAAGAAATAGTCAATTTAATATATTGCTTCACCAAGCTTCCTTACACGCCCTACTCTTTTGAGCCTTCACAAGGTCCCCAGGAGGGTATTTAATCTAGTTCATCATCATTCCGGTTTTATAGATAGAGCTAGAGTTTAGAGACCCACTCCCTCAGGAAACCGCTTCCGGGTTCTCCTCTTTGCTTCCTGCCTCGTCCAATGCTTATACAAATAACACTATTCATAAGGAATGTGTCCTACTCCACTTCCATATCAATCTTGTATCACCTTGTTTTAAGGTGTATCACGATCATGGTCTCTTTTTCTTTAATTATGATTGTTCTATTAAGTATATAAACACACACACACACACACACACACACACACACACACACAAAACCTACTGAGTTAGGTCAGTGTTATTTGTACCTGCATGATTTCAGGGCTGACCATTTGGTATTGGGTAACCAGTAAGGGGGCTCATCTCTGGAGAACTTATCCCTCTCTCAGCAGTCTGTATTGCTTGTAGTTCTTTGTCTAGGAGTGAGGTCTTTGAGATCTCCCTGCTCTGTGGTAGCTTGTCTGTTGGCAGTGTTCTTCTTCAGGTCTTGTTTAGGCAGCCATGTTGTTGAGGTATCTTGTGTGACATTTCTTTGTCATTTCTAGGAGACATGGCCTCGCGGCAGCTTTCCTGGGCCTCTGGCTCTTACGTTCTCCCTGCCCCCTTTTCCTAAGTTTCTGGAGCCATAGGTGCAGGGTTTGTGTTATGACAAGTTTTGAACTGTGTAGGCCAGGCTGGTCTTGGATTTCTCTACCTTCTCTTTCCTCTGTCTCCCTAGTGTGAGGATTACAGGTTTGATTCACCATACCTCTGTTTGTTTGTATGTTTTGTTTTTGAGACTGGGTTTCATGTAGCCCAGATTAATCTCTAAATCACTATGTAGATGAGGATGACCTTGAACTCCTGATCCATTGGCCTCTACTTCCCAAGTGCTGGGATTACAGGTGTGCATCACCACACCAGTTTATTGAATCCAGGGCCATGTGCTAGGTTAAAACTCTACCAACTGAGCCACATCCCCAGCTCCACTGATTTTTTTTTTTAATATATTTTAATGTGGAGTCACCAAGGAATGGAGAAGTGAATTATTTACTCTAGGACTCTCTGGTTAGTTCTTGCTAATCATTTTTATGATAAAATATTCATTTAGTATCCTATATTTTAAACTAATAGGTGAATATTTTCTCATTATCTACTTGTTTCTCATTACTGAGATAGAGCTAGCAGATGTTTCTGTAGGTGATGGTGTATCCCTAGAGTCTGCTAGTTCTGCCTCTGTGGTCCTGGGCAGGCTCAGATTTCTCCTGGAAGCCCTTCCTGAAGGCCCCAGGAGAATGCTTTTAGACTTCATCTTTTCTCTTTCACAAACAAGCGTGCTTCCAAATAGATAATGCTGTTGCTCATTAGTTTGTTTTATTTTTATTTTTTATTTTTATTTTTGAGGCAGGGTCTTTCGGTGTAGGTCAGCATGGCCTTTCCTGGAGCTCCTCCTATAGTCCCATCCTCCCCGGTGCTGGCGTCACCACACCCAGCAATTTTTGATGATCTTAATGCACTAAATCCATGTCCACTTTTATAGCTGTACTGCGTAAGGCAGACACTTTATTCTTTTAAGAACTCAGTCTATTTCATGCATCTATTATTGCCTGCTCACTTCAAATATTTAGAATGTCACAGGACCAAAGGTAGTCAGTTGCTGTTCCTAGGTTTAGTCGGTCATGGTGAGATTTTCACTGTCTTTTTATCTGTAGATGAAATCACTTTCTGAATGATTGTGGTATTACTGTTATATATATGGGAGGGGGGCTGTGCTGATGAGATGGCTCAGTGGGTTAAGAGCCTGCAACACAAACCCGAGGACCTAAATTCAATCCTCAGAACCCACATAAAGGGTAACGAGAGAACCAATTCCACAGAGGTGTCTTTGGCCTCTACATACACACTGTGGCACACAACCCCCCCCCCCCCCCACATATACACACAAAGAAAATTAAAAATTTTAAAGTGTGTATATAGATATATATTGGTATACGCCCAGTTCATAAGGACTAGAATTTTGTATTGTTTTCGGGAGTTATGACATTCATATTGAGTGTCAGTCATGACCCTAGCCATGTAGGATGATGGGTATTCCATCAGATGTTGCACATCAGCTTTTTTGCACCATTATGAAGTTTTATAAATATTTACTACCTCTCAGTCTGTGGTGTTTGAGGCATAAATCCTGGCAAACCTTTATTGAATGGAGCATCCCTCCTGACCCTGTGCTCTTGGGTTGCCACATTTCATTTGCAGCCTGAATGAGCACAGCTGATACATGAAAGGACCCTCAATGGGGACCTTAGGGCAGGGGGCCAAGGTAAACTGCTGGTCCTCTGGCATCAGAGCCATTTGGGATGTCATTAAAATGTATTAAATAATTCTAAGAGGTGGGAGGAAATAAACTCTCTAAAGAGAATTCAGAAGCTTCTCAATTGAATTCCTCGTGAAAGAAGTGCCTATTAATTTTACATGCTAGCAAGGGCTGGTACTGCCCTGAGTTCCACGTGAATGTGGTGGATTGCTTTCCAAGGAGGAGAGGATCTGTGAGTTTGGGCCCTGGCCTGGTTCTCCTTGGGTGAAGAATGGAGTCAGGAGTAGCTGATTCCTGTCCCAAGTCTTTCTCTTACAAGTGAGCAGAGGGAAGATGAAGACTCAAAGTAACCTTCTCAGGCTGCACAGTTCTCTGCTGGAGTTCAACCTTGCACCCGCAGGGCCTCCAGGACAACCACTTTCTCCATCTGACAGTCAGTAATAGAGACTCTGAGGTCCCCTTCTTTGATGCTCAAGTAGGATCTGAGATGACCAAAATTCCTCATTAACGTCATGTCCTTTGTTATCTGTGGAAAAGCCTATGCTTCCAAAGTCCTGGGACAGTAGCAGTTACCAAGAGTATAGCATTCTGTAGTAAGTCAAAAAATGTGACGTGATTTAACGTCTTGCTCAAAAAAAATCTGTCAAATCCACACATCTTTTGATGTTAAAAATTTGAACACCAATATCAATGTTGTTTTAGTTCGAACCTTCATTTTTTTTTTTTTTTAGCTCTTTAATCATCCTTGAATAGATCTTAAACACACAAAATCTTGGTGCAAGTGGCAGGAACAGGTAGCAGCTTGTTTATTTTAATATTTAATCATTTCACCCTCAGCTTGAGGTAAGTAGACAAAGGAGCTTGTGAGTGTAGCAAGGACAATTGTGGAATCCATTGTCCCGCCCCAGAGAGAAATCTAACGTGCCATTTCATATACAACACGCAAAACCTTCCCTGGGGGGAGACAGGCTACTTGGATGATTTTTATAATATTGTCAGATCTTTCATCTATTTTTTTTTTTATTTCAGGGAGATTTGCCCATAGACTATACAAACTCAAAAGCACCAACTATTCTTTCAGTGATGATCCATTTGAAGACCTTCCTTAGGGGCCATTAGTTCTTGAACTGAGATGTGTATCGCTGCACAGGCTCAAAGACAGAGTAAGGCGGCCAGCTGAACACTAGAAGCACCGAGGCTCGGGGCCACAGGAAGTCCTGTCAGCTCCTCCTGGACGAGGCTCCTTAGACGGGGCTGGCGAGGAAGACAGTGGCTTCCCTTGACAGCTCCTACCACACCCTTGGCTGACAGGAAGGCCATCATGAGGAAATAGAGGCTCTGGTTGAAGAACTGTGTGTGAAATCTCGGGCCAGATTTTTGTTCTTCTCCTCATTTTTTGGCAAATTTATCCCACCACCAAAAATTAAGAAAGGGGTAGTGGGAGTATGGAAAATTTTCGCAATGACAAATTCCCTAGTAGAGTCATTACATATGACTGTGGTTGCTATAACAACCACCATGTAACATTCACAGAAGTTCTTTACTACAGTGTAAGGGGATCTAAAATTAGAAATCATGTGTCTTTTCTCTGCAGTAACACCATCTTTCATTATTTAATTAGCTTAGCATAGGATTAAAACTGTTCTAGAGTGTATAATTGGTGTGTGAGTGTGGGAATGCATGCATGTGATCATGTGGGTACACATATGTAAGCTGATGCATATGGCCTGTGTGAAAATTCATGTGAAGGCCAGAGGTCACCTCAAATGTAGTTCTTCAGGATCCATACACCTTTGTTTTCTGAGACAGGGTCTCTCACTGACCTGGAGCTACTGAGTAGGTGAGGCTGGTTAGACAGTGAGACCCTCCCACCCCCACCCCCGCCTACCCCAGGAATCTGCCTGTGTCTACCTCTTCAGTTAACGGATAACAGTTGGCCATAAACTAGAGTTGCCTGGGAAAAGGGAACCTCAGTCGAGGAATTACCTTGATCAGATTGGTCTGTGAGCATGTCCGTGGGAAATTTTCTTGTCTGCTAATTGAGCCCACTGTGGGCTGTGTCTCCCGAGGCAGGTGGGTCTGGGCTAGGGAAGCAAGCGAGCTGAAGAGAAGCCAGTTTGAGTTCCTGCTCGAGCGCCAGCCATGGTTTCTCTCGGTGATGACTTGTGTCCTGTGAGTGGAAGAGGAAACAACCCTTAGCTCCTCACATTGCTTTTGGTCAGGGTGGTTTAATCACAGCAACTGGAAGCAAACATGGATTCTGGGGATCGAAGTCGGGTCCTCATGCTTGTGCAGGAAGCTCCTGACCGACTGAGCCACCTCCCTAGTCCTTGAATGCTGGCCCTTTAATGGCTAAGTTTATAACTGATGTTTTAGGGCAAAAACCTGGGCTCCAGCAGCCCAGTGAGCAAGTCTTAGCCACCCATCCCAATATACCAGTGAAAGAGGTTAGAAAAAAAAAACAAAGCTGAATGAGATTTGGTCCACGTGGCTTCGTTATGAAGAGGAACAGATAAAAGGGCCCAGGGACCCCAAGCCTGTCATTGGGTACTGACTTGAACTTTGGGTTCAAGTGAATTGGGGCAAGGGGCAAGCAGTGTGCATACTCAAGCAGTCTGGGTCAAAGTGTAGTTCCACCCACTATGGTCTCAACTTTGGCTCTTCCAGGTAGTTGGAAGAAATCTTTTCTGCTGGAGGGAAAAGGTGTTTTGGAGTTGGGGGAGGGGGGAGGTTGTTTCCATTAAGATGCAGCTTCACTATCACAGATAATTGCCTCAGATGAGTGCCTGTGAAGGGGCAAGGTGACTCAAGAAATGAAATTAAGGACTATCACTGTGCCTTCACCCCAGTAAAGGAGGCAGACAGAGAAGCTAGGCTTTCGTTCTGATTTTAGGTACCCTGTGGTCCTAAGTGAGGAGTGTGTGGTTTTCTGTAAAAGCCTGTTAAAATTTCTCCATGAGTGTCCATCTTCCCTGATTGCTTCTATCACTCTAACCAATAGTGTAGCTGGAATGGCGGAGCTCATGGTGCCTGTCACTGGAAAGGTCACAGAGCAGAGACAGGAAGTGAATCTTTAAGTTGCGCTGTATTTAGCCTGTGATCTGAGAAGACAGCAGATTAGCATCCAAAACAAAACTGTAAGCATCAAGACTGCCTGCCATCTCCTCTCTAACCAGCCCATTTCACAGGGGTGAGGGGTAGGGGTGGGGAACAAAGGCTCATTCCAGAGCTCGGTTTTTTGTCTCTCTGGTCAGGTGGCCAGCCACTTCTGGGCTTTTCTAATGATGAGTCCCACCACTCTTGCCCTATGCTGCGGATGTCTAGGCTCCGGAGTAACAGGTGCAGATCTGAGTCTTGAGTACCTGCAAGGACATCCCGAAGATGCCAGTTGAAATGTCCGGGTTCCTGTATCCCACAGCAAAGAATTAGACCAGGACATATGGTTAGAAGCGTAGACAGTTCATTAAGAAAGAGAAAGCACTCCCAAGAATGGGAGGGGCTGGTGAACTGAGGGTAAAACCCCCAAAGTATGAGGCATGACCCTGTATAGCCCATTTATAGAGCACCTGCCTTTCCCATGGTTACATGACACAGGCCTTTTCTCTGCTAACTGGTTTCTTTCATATGTTAATTTTGATGCGCCCCCCCCCCCCCTTCCCCATCTTTACTCTCCCACTCTGCAGGCACTTCTTAAAATGCCAAGTGTAGTTTGTGTCTGCTGGTATCAACCTTTTACTCTACCAGGACACAGGGACGCAGTGGTTGGGGATTAACTCAAAACAAACCAACCATTAACAGTGCATACAGGCTAAGCTATTAACAGCCAGCATAGGAAATTCCTTCTTTACAATATGGAATACAAATGTGTTTGCTATAATAAAGACTAAAGAAGTGCCCGATCTATCCCTTTTCAGTAAGTCCCTGGGAGAAACAGTCTTTAATCTAAACACTACAGTCTCAGTTCGGAAGAGTACTCTTCCCTTAGTAGTAATTATGAGCAGCATCATTTGGCAAAGACGCTGCAGGGTCTAGGAGAGATGCTGAAGGTTCTGCCTCCACTGTCTAATCCATACCATAATTTTTGTAAGGTGGGTGTGATGGCCTGTATCCTGCAGATGAGAAAACAGATTCTGGGAGGTGTTTGTTAAGGCTGATGGGAAATAAACTGAGTCTCTAAATCCTTCACAAGCCAGACAGTGAGCTCTGTTCATGAATCCACACTTAGAGAGAACAGCCTGTGGCTCCATTTAGTTTTACAACCCACTGGCTCCCTGAGTAGCCTTTGATCAGGTTGAGTGACATCGTGTTTCTCCTGAGATAGAGGCTGTTCATTCCTGGGTAGCCCTGTATAGGTTTATCTAGGTGGGCCGTTTCCCCAAGTTTCCTTACTTCCGAACCTCTCTTAAACACACACACACACATACATACACACACACACACACAACAACAACAACAACAAAACAAACTTTATCCTTTCAAACTTGAAAATAAAGTGTATACGTTGACTGCTTGATTGAGTGTCTCAGAGTCTTGCTATGTAACCCAGGCTAGCTTCTTAAGTGCTGTTGGCTTGACCCAGGACTTCAGTATTTACACTTTATCCTGTTGTAAGGCAGGTGCTTCAGGGGAAAGTTTGAAGGTAAAGGAGGCACAAGAAGGAACCTGAGGGGGAAAGAAAAAGAGGGAGAAACAGGGTGTGTTCTTCAAGCTAATGTTCTGAACAGCAGGATTTCAACTGAATGGCACAGAAGAGAAAAACTGGCAAATCTCATCTGGCTGGCTTTTCAAATCCAGGATAGCTTGCTTACAGAGCGCTCTTACATGTAACCCAGATTTCCCTTTATAAGGAGATGATACGCTCTTGTTTTGTTCTTTGTACATAAGGACAGCTGTATTACAGCTGTTACTTTCAGTTAAACTTCTCCCTGCCTTTATTTCACAGTGCTGGGATTCAACCCAGTTCACAACTGGCAAGCACTCGGTCACTGAGCTGCATCCCCAACCCTGCAGCCAATTTTATATTTGATAAATATTATATTTCTCATAGCTGACCCCTTTGTAGTGCTTTAGACACCACATAGAGACTAGCCAAAAAGCAGAGAAGCGATTCAAAGTGTCTGTGGAGCCTCCCAAGTTATGAGAGAGCTGTCATATCTAATTCTAATACTGTTTGATGCAAACCCCTGCCATATTGTTTTCTTTAACCATATTGCTAAACTATAGAACATAAAACACAAACAACATATTTGTATGACACTATTAAAGACATATATTCACCTGGCCATATATGGATCTCATCTCCTTTTAATTTATTATCATGTAACTTCTTTCTTCAAATGATTCAGGCCAGCTTTTAAGAAAAACACAGAACAAGAAAGGCATTGGAAGTCGGGTGTGGTGGTGTACACCTTTTATTCCATGCTAGGGAGGCAGAGGCAGGTGGATCTTTATGAGTTCGAGGTCATCCTGGTCTACATAGAGAGTTACTGGATAGTCAGGACTATGTAGAGAAATCCTGTCTCAAAACAAATACAAACAAACACAACAAAACAAACAAACAAGGCATTGCGGAGATTTTGCTAAAAGGATGAAAAATTACAGCTAAAAGAAAGAATTTCAAGAGAATATTAGGGGCTGGAGCTGGAGAGATGATCCAGGGACTAAGAGCTCTGCCTGCTCCCAGGGAACCTGGGCTCAAGTTCCAGAACCTACATGGCAGCTCACAGTCATCTAACTATAGTTCTAGGGAACTCCAAATCCTCTTATGGTGCTGCACACAGGTGGTACAAAGACCTACATGCAGGGAAAACATCTATATACATAAAATAAAAAGAAATAAATTCTCAAAAAAGAGACATTACATCCCACTTGGTGACTGGAGTTCAACAATGCGTCTTATATGTGAGGATAGCTAAGGAAGTGTACCTTAAGTTCTCTCGCTCAAAAGAAAAAAAAAATGAGATAATCTATATGTTAATCAGATCAATCTATTTCAAAACATTATATAGAACCCTATATAGTTTTTGTCAATTTAAAAGTAAAGAATTAGATAACAATCAAAGAATAAACAATAATATAAAGAATAATATTACAAAACAAGCAAATAAACAAAAACAAAGAAACAAAACAAAACAAAACAAAAAACCTCTTCCCTCCTCCATCTTTCTGACCTCTCCAGCACCTCTTCTTCATTCATCCTGGTGGCACTGGGAGCCGTGGTGTGTCACACAGTATACCCTTTTGTCCATTGCAATGAGTCAATGGTCTGGTTCATGAGCTTTAGGTTTAAACAGAAGAAGAACTGAGGTAGGAGACACTGGGTGTTATGCACAATTTAAACAGACTTAGTCCACATGTGGCTTGTCTCAATCCTCGTTCTGGAAGATGGCCCCAAAGTCCTGTTAATCTGACTCTTACAAGATGATCACCTCTATGTTAAGGTGCGGGCCCCAGCTACTTGGAATAACTGCCTTTATGAGGTGTATGGGATGAGATGTCTGTCCTACTGTTCTAGGAATCCAAGGTGACTCGAGAGGAAAGGTTAAGGATGACTTGTCTCTGTGTCTTCAACTTAAGAAAAAAAGATAGACACAGAATGAAGGTGGAAATGTCAGCATTTCATTCACTAAAATGTCCATACGTTTTAGCCAAAGGAACCTTTTTTTCTTTTTTTTCAGCAGGGCTCTTGTGGGGTGATCCATCTTCATATCCCCCATAGGGTTTTACTGGAGGCATTCTAATTCCCTAGACCTTGTTATGCTCCAGAAACGACAAAATTCTCTCTCCTTCCTTCTTTCCTTCCTTCCTTCCTTCCTTCCTTCCTTCCTTCCTTCCTTCCTTCCTTCCTTCCTTTTTTTTGATGAAGAACATTTGATTCATATTATTTTTATTGCAACTTAACATTGCTCATTTATAACAAAACTGACACTCCCAATCTTGTAAACCGTAAGCTTTGGCTTCCTCAGGTGGGCTTCATTGGCACAGCTACCAGCCAACCTAAGAGTTGTCAGCAGCCGTGAGACAGACAGCTAAGTCCAGCCCCATACTAGAAACGCCTACTCATATGTGTTTGACTGTTTCCAGGCTTCAGCTCATTCTTTTATAGTGGTTTAAGCATCCAAGATCAAGGTCAGGGCTCTGAAGGGAAGCATTAATGCTTGGCCATTTCTGTAGGGCAGTATAAGAAGAATAAGTGTGTGTCTTTGCATGAGTGTGTGTGTGTACGTGTATTCTACAAGAAATAGAAACAGCATTCTACAAGTGTAATATCCTCTGTAAGACTTTTCAAAAAGTACCTTCAACCGCAGACAGATGAGGTGATTTTCTTTGGAATGCATGCGGTTGGTGATTTTATTTTAAAAATGAAGGCAGGGCCTGGGGAGCTGGCTCAGTGAAATGCTTGCTATGCAAATGTGAGAACCTGAGTTCGGATCCTCTGCACCCATGTAAAAGGTGGGATGTGCACATTGGTAGCCCTAGCCCTGGGGGCAGTGCACAGAGATGGGAGCATCTCTGGAACTCATTGGCTGGCCATGTCTAGACAACCACTGAGCTCCATGAGCAGTGAGGGACCCTGCCTTGAGCTAGCATGAAGAGAGACGATTGGGAAGGTTTCTTTAACTCACTCAAAACATTTCTCTATGCAATCATAAATTTGGTTTATTGTGATTTAAAAAAAATGAGGTGGGGAGCAATAGAGGATATTGTTATGCCCAGACTGTGACCCCAAAGATTCCACCAAAGACCTTAGGTACAGAATGCAAAAGCAAGGTTTATTTCTGTTTACAAGCCGTGGGCAGGGAAGCTCGATCCAAAGCACTCACTTGTAGTAACTGTGAGGCCAGGAGGAACTTGCTTTTTCTTTGTGTGGCTAGCTTTTTAAAGGCAAAGTCCACAAGCCCTTCAGGGAGGTTGGGGGAGTTTTGCACGGGTGCAACTCGGATTGGTTTATTTTTATCTCTGTTCTCTTTTAATTGGGTGAGGGTATGTAACCTTTGAATTTACTGGTTGGTGGTTACAATTTATTACTTTGGGGGCAGTCCAGCACAAGTCCCAGGCTTTGTCCTTGAGCCACCATGGGGGCTGGCTGGCCAAGCATGTACTGCACATAACTCTAAGTTGGTGAGGGGCCCCAGAGAGTAAACATCTGGCTGAACTTTGAGCAGTCAGAGTGCGTGCAGAAAGGGAGCTACTGCAAGGACTATGTCTTTTGTTCATGGCCCTCCCAGAAACTGCTTGCTCAAGTCTCAGGAAACTGAAATTGAGGCCTGATCTCTGAGAGAAGACTGAGCAGCCTGTTATGGCATCTGCTTGGTCCTTTCAGATATCTAATGTTGATTCCATGTGCATGTGTACACACACACAATGAAATAAGGACCGCAGTTTGATTTTTATGTAACACCAGTCAGTGGCTGCTGCTGGGTGGTGGACAGCGTTTTCTTAGGTAGATAGCTAAGAGGTCCTGAGACATAAAAGCAAAGTGCTGTGCTGAGTGTGGCGAACACAGTTAAGCTTTGGCCTCGGAGCTCCTGGCTGCTCCAATGCATTTCCATGGCGTCTCTCCGTCCCTGTGCTGCTGCCCCTGTTTTTTCCTTGCTGAGGTTTGGGGCACTGCTTTTGACAAAGGATCCAGCTGGATATGGCCACAGCAAGCTCATCCTATTTCCTCAGGGGCTGCCCTTGCCTCTTCCGAGCCAGCTTCTCATGTAAACTTAATGAGCGTGTTCCTTGGGCCGTCCCCGAGGACACTGATTAAAATGTTCAGTAGTGCAGATTGGGGGTCACTGCTGGCCATTGTTCCTTCAGTCCAAATAGTCATGGCTTGGCTGATGAGTTGTGTGAGGTTGGTGGTTCACCATTAAGGAACTGGATTGAAAGTAGAACATGATTTCTTCTGGGCCACTGCACTATTGTTAGGGGTCAGCCCCTTCCCATCTGACTGGAGAGGTAAGTGGAAACGAGAAAAAAAAACTGATGCAACGCTAGGAACCCCCAAACAGCTCTCATCAACAGCGCCCATACTCTGACAGGTCATTAAGAGGCAGAATAACATACGCCCTGCCTCACCCCAACATGTCACTTGAGTCTCTGGAACAGAGAAAGTTATTTGCAGCTTCAGTCAGCCTCTTGATTTGTGATGTCTGAAGAATGATTCAAATCACGTATTGGAAAGAGGCCAGGAGCCCCATCTGCCGAGAGTTTGTCTTTCTAAATTGGGTGCAGTGGGTAGCGCCGGGGGAAAATGACACACCTCTCTCATGAATATTTTCATGAACCGTCTCAGTCTCTAGCGAGTCCGCCCAGGCACTGTTAAATTGTGTCATTTGTGGGAACACAATGGCAAGGGCTTAAATTGGAAAGCAATACAAATTTAGCAAGAAAAAACATTTTCCATTAAAAGGTGGCCTGCTGCTTCCCTGTGTCCAATTTAAAGACCTGGAGGGACGGGAGAAACAACAACAACATTAAATGCTAATCTAAACTTGGCACGCTCCTCAGCGCTCTAGTGTGCGGTGGAATTGCAAGGGACGTCTGGGGAGAGAGGATGCAGAGGGCTTGGGAGGAGGCTGCCCCTCTCTCACCTCTGCCCCAGATACTCAACAGCAGAGCTGCTTGGAGCTTCTCAGAGATACCAGGAACTGCACGTGCATTCTCCTCCTGGACCTTAGGAATGTCTGATTTTCACTTTTGAGGTGAGGGCAGTGTAGTGTAGAACCATTAATAAATTGATTTGTTTCTATAGCTAAAGTTCTCTGGAGAACTCATTCTCTGTAGAAACCATTTCTTTCTTTCTTTTCTCTTACATTCCAGTTTAGCTCCCATTCTAGCCTTGGGAAAAGTAGAAACAGGATAAAGGAAGAGAGAGTAGGTGTGGCTTGTGGGTGTTCTGAGGAAGGAAGCAGTGTTATTGAAAGACGGGAGAATACCCTGAGGGGGATCACTGTTTCTTCTTTGGATGGATTGACTGTGATTTCAATGCCAGGTGTGGTGGCTTACATTGTAATCCCAGCCCTTGGGATACCAAGGCAAGAGGAGTACTATGAATTACATGCCAGCCTGGAGGTACATAGTAAGTTCAGAGATGTATGGCAGCCCTGTCTTTAAAGCCAACCAACCAACCAACCAACCAACCAACCAACCAGCAGAGCAGCAAACCAGCCAGCCAAATAATAGTTTCAAGACCATCAAGTTAGAGGTATACTTGCATCACAAACTACTCTTTCCAATCCCCTTTGTCTTTCATGTACACAGCTCTTCTTCATTTCCAGCCAAGATGGTGTCCTCCTTTCCCAACTAAGGAAAGTCTGTTTGTCTGAATTTCTTGCCTGTCCAGCATCATCTTTTTGGAAAGGCATGTAGATCCATCTAGGATCTGTGTGCCGTGAGCACAGGCTGCTGATGCTTGTGTTCACTCAGCAGAACCCCTAGCTTCTCTGTGTTCCTGATAGGTATTCTTACATTTTTATTCTTTTTCTGGTTGCTAGAGTGAATTGGAAAACGCCATTGCTCCTTCAAAGAAAATGATACTGTCAGTGTTTCCAGCTCTTTAAGCAGAACTGATGTAAATGTATACTTGAAATGAAAAGAAAATGACTTGATTTGGAAAACATTATATGAAACTTTAAATGTTAGTTTGCTTGTTTGTTGTATTTAATGTAACAGTAACAATAATAACAATAAAAGGGGTTTAATTAAACTCAAGGAAGTGAGGAGAGGCCTGGAGGTTTTAGCTGATGTACAGTGTGAATGGAAAGCAAGTAGCGTCCTCCAGCCTGCTTTAGTCTCTCTATAAATCATATGTAACAAGGCTGGAAACAAATGGACCCCATCTCCAGTGGCGATGGCCAGGTGACCCAGCCCAGGGGACTGCCTCTGTCTGCACCCCAATTGTCAGGTGTCATAGCCCAAGGGACTGCCTCTGTCTGCACCCCAATTGTCAGATGTCATAGCCCAGGGAACTACCTCTGTCTGCATCCTGATAGTTGGTTGTTTCATTACAAACACCAGATTATTGGATCCAAGTGCCAATTATTTGCCTTTCATTGAATCCTCCCCAGTGGTAGATGGGTACACTGGACTACAACTAGACTGTATGTGGTTTCACTTAATCTGCAGCTTTTGTTCTTTGGAAAGCCTCAGATGTGTATGCTTTTCTTCCTATATTATATTTAGTTACATTTCTCAGTTTGATAATTTAATGTACCAACATTTATTTTTAGCTTTTCTTCCTCCTGCATTTTTAATTTCTTCCACAATTGTTTATTTATTAGTTATTTGGCGTGTGTGTGTGTGTGTGTGTGTGTGTGTGTGTGTGTGTGTGTGTGTACATGCACATGCCACAACACATGTGGAGGGCAGAGGACAACTTGCAAGAGTCAGCTCTCTCCTTCTACCATGTGGGTCCCAGGGATTGAACTCATTATGTTAGGCTTGGCAGCAAGGGCCTTTATGCACTGAGCTCTTTTCCTAGCCCCATGGCTTCTCCCCCCCCTGGCCCACAACCCACTTCTTTCTGCCTCCTCCCTTTTTATATTTATTTATTATTTTTGAGACAGAGTCTCACAATGTAGCTGGGACTTGCCATGGAGACCATCGCCACCTCGCCTGGCCCTCTGCTGCCTGTTGGTAAGGCTGATGATGTGAGGGAGCTTCAGCAACATGTGAGCTTAAGAATCAGGCAACTGTGTTGCAACTGCCTTGGGAGTGATTGCACAGTTGTGACGTGATACTCTGCTTCTCAGAGAAATGTCTGAGAGATGTCATCCCCATCCTCAGTCTGGGCATTATCACAGAGGGCTGCGGCTTTCAGTCAGGAAGCATATAAGAAACGGCATCATTATAAAGTAAGATGTATGCTCACGCTGGAAACCTGAGGTGATGTTAACACCAGCCTTGGCTTTGATCTAGGCCTCCATTCCCAATTAGAAGGATTTAAAATTATCTTGCTTTCCAGAAACACACGACTTAGTATTGCCTTGTGGACTGGAGCTCCCAAAGGCCACATCTGTGCTGAAGGTTCTGAAGATGGAGTGCTTGATGAGAACTTACTGATTCTGAAGAGCTGGAATGCTTGGTTTTCTTCAGTTCCACTTGTGTATGTGGAGTGTGTGTGTGTGTGTGTGTGTGTGTGTGTGTGTGCATGCGTGCATGCACATGTGCTTATCTGCATACATGCCTATTGTATTAGCTACTTTTCTGTTGCTGTGATAAGATATCCCAATAAAAAGCAAGTTAAGGAAGAAAGGACTTACTTTGGCTCACAGTGGCAGAGGGGACACAGTCCATCACGGCAGGGAAGACTCGGCAGCCGGAGGATGAGGCCTGCCTGGCAGACAGAAGGCAGAGTGATCCATCACACACAGGAAGCAGAGAGAAAGACCAGGAAGTGCAGCCAGGCTATAAAACTCCAAAGCCCACCCCCAGTGACATACTTATTGCACCAAGGCTTCACCTCCTAAAGGTTCCAGAACCTTCCTAAACAGCACTGCTAACCGGGGACCAAGTATCCATGAGCCTACGTGGGATATTTTACATTCAAACCACAATACCGGTGGAACCCAGTGGGCAATGTTGAGGTCTCCTCCTACGTCTCTCCACTTTACTCTTTTGAGAGTGTGTGTCTCACTTTCAACCTGAACTTGCCAGCTTGGTTAGACCTGCTGGAGAGTGAGTCTCTGGGATCTTTGTGCCTTTGCTGTCTCCAGCCTTGAGGTTAAAGGCTAAACTACCTCACCAGGCTTTTTACATGGGTGCTAAGGATCTGTCTGGGTGTTTGATCTTTTCTACTAGTACTTCACCCACTGAGACATCTTCCATCCTTTCACTCTCCTCAGCAGCCATTTCCCCCAACTCCGTACTTAACCAGCATCCCTTTTGACTAAACCTTTGAGCTATATTCCTAACAGACCACCACCTTCCACAAATGCAAAAGTGAAGACAGCCATCAGATAACCTCTGAAACCTACACTGGAATTGCACACTACCTCTGTTTTCCTCTAGCCCAATTATCTACTGTTCCCACCAATGTTCTTGGCAAATGCATTATTTATGACTGCTCTTTTGTTCTGTGATTATAAAAATCCCCATGAC
This sequence comes from Peromyscus eremicus, assembly GCF_949786415.1. NCBI lineage: Eukaryota > Metazoa > Chordata > Mammalia > Rodentia > Cricetidae > Peromyscus > Peromyscus eremicus. The sequence continues at coordinate 98,619,176 of NC_081421.1, read as the reverse complement.
CACTTCCATAGTGAGATAGGTCATGTGGGGCAACCTGAATTAGCATTTTTGGGCCATGGTGACTCAAATTTGGCTCACAATAAACTACCTCTTGTTCGCTTTGAGTGAGAGCTCTGTTTTGGGTCAACAGCTTCCTTGTGAAGTTCTCGATCTACTTGTATTAAATCTACCTCTTAGATCCTGTTCACGGTACAGAGACAAATCTAAATACAGCTTTCCTTCCTCTCGGACTCAGTTCCTTAAAAGTGTGTGTGTGTGTGTGTGTGTGTGTGTGTGTGTGTGTGTGTGTGTGTATGTGTGTGTCTTACTCATCTTCTATCCTTAGGGCAGTGGTCTCAACCTTCCTATACTTTGACCCTTTAATACAGTTCCTCATGGTGACCTCCAACCATAAAATTATTTTCATTGCTACCACATCACTGTCATTTTGCTACTGTTATGAATTGTAATGTAAATATCTGATATGCAGGATGGTCTTAGGTGACCCCTGTGAAAGGGTTGTTAGACCCCCACAGAGGGGTCATGGATCCACAGGTTGAGGACCACTGCCTTAGAGCTTGTGCTGGGCGTGGTCACACACATGCTCATGCCAAGCTGTCGTTGAGTTGTGTTTAGTTCAGAAGATAAGGAAGCAGGGTCACATGGTTGGCTTTCCTTCTTAAACACACAACAGGTTTGCCCTTCCTAAAGAATAGCTCATGCTTGGCAAAATGGTTTCTGAGTTTTAAGAAAAGAATAAGTAGTAGGAATTAAATAAAAATCTTATACCTTTCTTTCAACTTTATTATAATTTTTAAAGAATCAATGAGCCAATGATAAGGTACTTGGCATTTTTTTTTTTAGCACAGAAAATATTTTTACACTCACAATGCTAGGCAGCCATCCCACCCACCAATGTCTAGAAGTTTTTCAACATCCCAACTTGTACCCTTGAAACTCCATTCTTTCCCTACCTTACTTTGGCAACCGCCGTCCTACCTTTTGTTTCTAAGACATTACTCAATTAAGTTAGAGTCGTACAAGAACTTCCTCATCTTTAAAGGCTGAGGAATGTCTCATTGTGTGTGTATATCATGTTCTGTGTATACATTCACTTATGGATACACACATAGGTTATTTCCATATGTACAAAAACATTCCTGGTACCTAAATCTTCGGGGACTGTAATGGAAGCAGTTTGACAATCCTTTCTAAACTATGTGTTTCATTAGTCCTTTGAATTTTTTTAATATTAGAGAGAAGGTGGTCAGGTCGGGTCACATAGAATGTGCCCGTTCTTGGGGACTTAATCTTGACTCTGCAGACAATTAGTTCTCTCTCTCTCTCTCTCTCTCTCTCTCTCTCTCTCTCTCTCTCTCTCACTCTCTCTCCATACACAGTTTTACTATGTAAACTTGACTGGCCTGGAACTTGTTGTATAGCACAGGCACCTGCTTCTGCCTCTGTTTGAGTGCTAGAATTAATGGCGTAAGTCACTATGCCTGGCTATTTCCTTAACTTCTGAGTATGTATGTGCTGTTTTACCTTCCTCATACTGGCCCCTCAGGTTGTAGCCTGGGGGGGATTTTGATGACTCTGTTGCTGCCATTAAAGGTAGTTCAACTAAATCTCTATCTTTCTAATAAAACTGGAGATTCAAAGGCTAGAGCGAAAACCCTTCGAGCTCAGAGAGTTAGAGTGGCAACTGACTTAACTTTCTCTCTTTGCTGGCATCCCTGGAAGCCCCCCTCCTTCCACACCGCCCCAACTACAAAAGCTCCCTTTGCTCCTCCCTGTTACTTCCTGTTAACCAGTTGCTAACCCCACCTTTCTGGGCCCAGGTTAACTTTAATTAAAGCAAATGCAACACATTTTTGCCTAGTTAAACAAATGCAGCATAAACAAATGTAACACATTTTTGCCTAGTTAAACAAATGCAGCATAAACAAATGTAATACATCTTTGCCTGGTTAAACAAATATTCCACAACATGTATGTGGTAAGTATTATAGGAGGTTTTATACAGAAGTAGGTGAGGACTACAGAGACCATCTGTGGTCAGGCAAGAAGCAGAGGTTTCATAAACAAACAGGTCTGGATGGTTGGAGTGCTTGTACCGACCTGTGGTCACCCTTTACTGCACCGTGAAACAGCTGGAACTTGGAAGTATTTGAGATTAAGTCAGAAACAATGTAGCCTCCCGCTATCATGGGACCAGACATCCCTTGTTGGAAGCTGGACCCTTGCAGATGAGAAAAAAAATGAGATAAAGCTGGGCAATTTTGATTCAAAGCCACCAACACACTGTTTAACCCCTTTCTATAAAGCAAGTCTACCAAATTCCTTTATTTAGTGTATATTTTGTGGCTCTTTCTGGTGGTTAGGGGATAAGGCCTAGATGAAAGGGCTCTTTATGCAGTAGAATCCATTTTTTTCCACCCCTGACAGAGAACAGCTTTTCCTCTATTTGAGGAGTTCAACATACACACCATGGCAACCAGACCCTCAGATGCACACAGTAGCCCAGCCACCTCAACAAGCTGAAAATAAACATTTCCATAAACTCTGAGTGGTATTTTTAGTCATCTTTGAAGCCAAAATCCTTTCTATTAACTTGAAGAAAACCTATCACATTGAATTTTAAAATGTTTTGTTGAGCATTTATGAATTGTACTTTATGTATATGTTTTGTCTGTCTATCTGTCTGTATGTTTGTATGTGCATTACATTCATGCCTGGTGCCCGCAGAGGCCAGGAGAGGGTGCTGAATCATCTGGAACTGGAGTTACAGACAGTTGTGAGCCACCATATCGGTGCTGGGAACCGAACTTGTCACCTCTGCAAGAGCAACAAGTGCTCTCAGCTACTGAGCCATTTCTCTAGCCCCAGGCTGAATTTTAAACTATCACACATTTCTGAATATAGTGAATGCATTTTCTCACGTTGCTGTGTATTTCATTTTATTGAAGGTATAAGATTGTTTTTATTTTCTAGCTCATATATAACTCATAAAATAGTTACTTATATTGTTAGAAAAATAGTTTTATTAGCATCTTAAACATGGTCATCAGATCTCTATCTAGAGTACTCAGACTTCTAACAGTGCTGGACAAAGTATGAGCTGAAGGAGAACTGACTCCCTTTAGAAGTATGTCTCTTGTTTGCTTTTCTTTCTCCATGTCTTGATGAACCCAAAGGGCAGCGTGCTGAGGTAGAGATTGATTCTACGAGCAAAGGAAGCAGTTGCCCCCTTTCCTTGCATTCCCTGCACTTAACTGATTTAATACACACTTCAGAAAATGCATGTGCTTGCAGCTTGTCACCCAGCAACTCTGTATTTCCCTGTAGATCCATTGACACTAGTGGAGATTTATAAAATTTATATATGTATCTTCGGCATTCTTGATAAAGTAATCTGGATAACTAATCAGCTTAGAAGTGACTTTGAAGGTCCAGTCTTCTGCCTGGGCAGAGGCTTAGTCAATATGCAATCTTAGGGAAGTTCCACTAGCGGTCACCCTGTGAGCAGCCTGAGAAGTAGAAACACTTGCTGTGTGAGCGTAACAACCACAGTTTAGATCTGCTGGACCCATGTGAAAACACATCCGCGTTGTTATTCCAGCATTCTGATGAGGGAGATGGAAGGTAGAGATAAGAGAATTGCCTGGTAGCTTATGCAGCCAGGTAGCTGTATGCAGGAAAACAGCAGAAATAAAGAGATCCTGCCTCAAACAAGGTAGAAGACAAGACCCAACTCTGCAGAGTTGTCCTCTGACCTCCACATGGGCATTCATGTGTACACACACACACACACACACACACACACACACACACACACACACAAGATGGAGGCGTCAAATTGTGCTTAGGGTTATAAAAATCGACTTATATTATTTAATATTTACATCAATTATGACTATCTTGGTTTTCTCTATTTTGAGGGGATGATTAGATGAGTATAAGTACAGTCCAAATCTGAACCAGGATTCATAGCCCAGGCCATCTTTACTAGGCCACTGACTTTCTATGTAAAGAATAAAGGCCACTGGGTATGTACTGTCACAGACATTCACTCTATCCTAGGAGGCTACCTGTTGACTTTTGTTCATTGGGTTTCTTTTTATTGTTGTTGTTGTTGTTGCTTGTTTTGAGCGTTGGAAATTAACTCCAGGACTCCACACACGCAAAGCACATGCTCTACCATGGACATATCTGCAGTCTTGCTGTTTTTATTTGTATAAATTTATGGAGTACCTTATAGTAATTTGATATGTGTATACAGCATGCAATGATCAAATCAAGGTCATTTGCTTAATTAGACTGTCGCAATCACATGTGTTTGTAAGATGCAGTGTGATATTTTGATATGCGTGTTCTCTCTGTACTGATCAATCTGATTAATTCACATTTCCATCTTTCTATTGCTTTGTGCTCGGAGCTCTGGAGTTCCCCTCGTTCAGCTATTCATAAACTATATGGATGTGTTTTTATGAGCGGCAGATGCTCTCTGTCCCGACCCCATCTTATAGAATACCACAACTTCCTGCCTCTGTTACCTATGCTCAGGTTACTTGGTGTTTGCTGTTAAAGTGGTCAGGAGTGAGCTGTTGCTCCCAGAGTGAGTAGACCATTTGGACCATCTGAATCTGGGCCCAGGGGTGTCACTCATGTGGCCTAGTCGTGTGTAGGGAGTGATGAGCTCAATGACTAACCCTGTTATACAGCATGAGTTTCCTTTCAACCTCAGAACAATTTTGTTATGAATAACAATATGGAAAAGCTAAAATGGCTGTGTAGTGAGTATTCCAATGCCCACCACTCAGGTTTTATAATTAACTTATTTATTTATTTATTTATTTATTTATTTATTTATTTATCTATCTATTTATTTATTTGTTCGTTTGTTTGCTTTTTTGAGATGGGTTTCTCTCTGTAGCCTTGGCATATACTATTAGCTCTGTAGACCAGGGTGGCCTCCAACTCAGAGATCCACCGGCCTCTGCCTCCTGAAGTCCTGGGATTAAGGCATGTGCCACCACTGTCTGGCTCTATTTAATTAAACCTTAAAAAGTATTTATGGGGCTGGAGAGATGGCTCAGAGGTTAAGAGCACTGGCTGCTCTTCTAGAGGTCCTGAGTTCAATTCCCAACACCCACATGGTGGCTCACACCCATCTATAATGAGATCTGGTGCCCTCTTCTGGCAGGCAGGCATACATGCAGGAAGAACACTGTATACATAATAAATAAACAAACCATAGAAAAGTATTTTTATTTCATGGATACAAGTGTTTTACTTATATGTGTGTGCACCATGTACATCCTTGCTGCCTGTAGAAGACAGAAGAAAGTGGCAGATCTCCTGGAATTAGAAACTTACAGGTGGCAGTGAGTCACCATGTGGGTGCTGGGAACTGATCCCAGGTCTTCTGCAAGAGCAGTCAGTGCTCTTAGCTGCTAAGCCATTTCTCCAGCCCCTGTAAGTAAGTTGTCATATGGCTTGCTTTTAAAAATAATAATGATGTTGCCACCCAAACCAGACTGTGTTGCTGTACCCACTGATAGAGGTACTTGTATTCCAGCAGGTCTACTGTATTATTTAAGGGCCTCCCCTAAAATACACTTGAAAATATTATTCCACCCTTACACCACTTCAGCTGAAATACTGTTCTAGGTATTAATCAGTTGAATATGTTAGCAAACTTGTGCTTGATTCTGACACATAAGGGATTTGCATTACAATCAAGCTACCCCACAACACCCACCACTGCTGACATATTAAGCAGGCTAGCTTGAAATGTTTTCTTTTTCCCGTTTCTCTCAAATCAACTTCTGATGGGTAAAAATTAGTCACTGAGTGCAGGAAAACTACCAGGCAAGTCACTCTCATGGTAGAAGTTCCCTTCTGTGTCTTTTCAGAAAGATGTGACCTGAAGTTTTGATTGGACAAGAGTCTTTATTAGCTGTATTTATAAAGTGGTTCTCATCTGAAGACATATGAGTGCATTGCTATGCCACGGGGACCTGGTTGCTTTAGAAGTATTTCCTTGATGGTAATAGTTTAAAAGGACAGTATCCATATTTAATTTAGTGGTCTAGAGCATACCTTAGATGTTCAGGTCAAGAACCCTGCTCTTTCTTTGGAGGTCAGGCAGAAGCCCAGAGGCAAGAGGTTCTGACTAAAGAAATGTGCTCTGGTCCGGGATAATAGGATCAGAGGGGTCCAGATTTGTGAGAGATCTGCGGAACTTCTCAGCTTCTCTGACTAATTGAGCTGAATACCATGTTTAGGAAAATGTAGGCTCTACTTAGAGTCAGTTTTTGTAGTGGGACATATCATACCTGTGTATGTTGTCGAAATGAATTTGAAGATTTAAAACATGCAGTTCTCATCTGTAAAACAGAAGCTTGCAGAACCCAGAGCACTTGAAATAGGAGTTTCCACAAAGCCATGTTGTTGTTCTTTTTGTTTGTTTGTTTTTTTGTCTTGTTTTGTTTTGGCAGCACGTGCAGAAAGGGCTTTTGACTGTGGTGAAGAAGCCCTCTTGTTGATTCTGGTCAGAGAGCTGTCAGCACCTCCCAGCTGCCCTTCCTTCCATGTGATGGGAACAGATACCTTGCTGGGGACATTTTTACAGAGGGAAGCAGCACAGTGCTCACTTTGGAGGAATTTCACTGCTGCACATTCCCTGCTTTTAAAAGTTTTGAAATATCAGATGGAAAAAACATCGCTAGAAGAGTAATAGCTAGGTAGTAGAGTAGGTATAGCGGTTTTGAGTGACTGTTGCTTACATACAAGACTGTGTTTCTTCAACCTTCTAAGATCGTGCTGTGACATACTACAGGACTCTGGCACACAGTCTCATCACTTCCATCAATGCCCTCAAGGTTTCTAGGTGCCATGGTTCATGGCTGGATCCGTTTTGATCACACTAGGTTGGCATTTGGGGCAGGTATCTACTTTTCTGCACGAAACTCCCTCTGTCTCAGGACTTCCTCAGTGGGAGCTCAGGGATGGGGTGGGGAGATGGGGGTGGGGTGGGGGTTAGGGACAGACCTTGGCATTGGGTCCTGATGTTGCACTCTGCTTAGCTGAGAGGTGAGGCGGGGGTGAATAGTAGCCCCTGTGCTTAGCTTTGGGTACAACAAGGTCAGGGCTGGAAGTTGACTTCCCTATGATAGGTGCTTGAGGGTGATGGGGCTTTGGGAAAAGTGGGTGCTTGATTTCACTGTGACAGCACAAGGAAATGACCAAGTGATTCCCACATTAGAATCTCCAGATGCCTCATGTCACTCATGAGCAGGTTTGCTTGGCCCTGTGGAGGACAGTCCAGAAAGAAAATTGACTCAGGAGATACATTTTATTTTATTTTTTCTTTCCTTTTTTAAAATTGAAAATAGAGTTTTAAAAATACAATATATTCTGATTACAGTTTTCCCTCCCCCGACTCCTCCCAGATCCTCCCTAGCACCCCACAACCAAATCTTCCCCCTTTCTTTATTTCATTAGAATACAAACAGCCATCTAAAAATTAATACTAGTTAATACTAATATAAAATAAAACAAGATAAAATAAAAACAAACCAGAATAGGACAAAACATACAGAACAGAAAGAAAGAGCCCAAATAAAAATACAAGAAACACATGTAGACACAGAGATGCATATTTGCACACAGATGTTCCATAAAAATACAACACTGGAACTGTAATATACATATAAGAGACCTGAGGGAAAAATACAAATAATGCCAGATATTATGAAATGAGGACTCTCTAAAAAGTGCCATTGAGTTCATTTTATGTTGACCATGTGCTGCTGGGAATGAGGTCTGTCCTTAAGAGGGGTTTGTATACCCAGTGCAATTTTATTGGAGAAGACTGATTTTTCCTTGTGAGTAGTTAGCAGTTGGAGATAGCTTCTGGGTTAGGGTTGGAGGTTTGTGTCCTCATTCACCCTCAGTGCTGGGACCCCATCTAGCCTAGACCTGTGCAGGCCTTGTACTTTTATGTTATGAGTACTTTGTCTGTGTGCATATACATGCCCCACATCTGTGCCTCATGCCCATGGAGTCCAGAAAAGGACATTGGATCCCTGGAGTTACAGATGGGTGTACGCTGCCACATGGGTACTGGGAACTGAACCCAGGTCCTATGTAAGAGCAGCCAGTGCTCTTCACCCCAGAGCCATCTCTCCATGCCCAGATTAAAATAATTTTCACTTGTCTTAAGCAATTATAGTATGCTTGTCTATTGCCCAGCTTTCAAACATGAAACACTACCATTTTTTTTAGAGATGTATTGTGTTCAAAGTAGGTTGTTTCCTATAATCTGTTACAACACCAGGGAAGGACAGTATCCATGTACAAAGCTGAAGGTGACTCAGATTCCAGACCAAAGCTAGAATGACAGGAGGAAGAGGCTCCATTCAGGATAAGGATTGGATCACAGCCCTACCCTTTCCCAGCGTCTTCATAAAGCCAACTCAATCTGCACTTTCCAGTGAACTGCGGGCCAATAATGACTTCAAGGATGAGGGTGCTATGTGAAAAAAATCTGTAGAAAGTGAGGAAACATCCTGAAGACAGTGTAGTTCACACATCCTCTCACTACGTGCTGGGCTCAATCTCAACAACTGGATCTTAAACAAAACAGGGACACCTTTTGCTTTCTCCACACCAAGACTGTGAGAACAGATGGCCTCCTTGGACTTTTGTGCTTATTCTGGTGACCCTGTGGATCTCTTACGGGATCATGGCTGAAGGCTCACAAGTAGATGATTCACTTCTTAGTAATGCACCGTTGCCATCTCATGTTCTGCCCAGCGTCCACTAGTGTGGACTCTGAGAAAGCAGCAGGGGTCTGCAAAGTCAATGAGGAGAGGAAAGGGTGGGGTTGAAAGGTCTGGCTACCTGAGTGTGTAAAATTTTCTAGTGTGTGTTTGCTGCAGATCATTCTGATTGTAACCATGTCCAGTTCTCAGATCCAAGGACGGGAACGGGTTGAAAGTACCTGAAGATACAGCACTTGACTGGTTGGGGCTCCATCTTTTAGTCACGTGGCAGCAGCTAAAATGTGCACATTGCCCCATGGCTTAAGTCTTCTTCCACTTGTCCTAATTAATGGGAACCTCATTAGAATCTGTCTTGGTTTGTTTTGTGGTCACCCGGTGATTTATAATGAGCAGGAATTTATTGGCTTATGTCTCTGGAGAACAGGAAGCCCAGGCCGATGGAACTTCAGCATGAATTCTAAAGGGGGCATTTGATACACACCACAATTGTTTAGGTATCCAGGAAAGATAATATGCACCTAATTGTGAGTGTCAGGAAGGTTAGACTTTTTGTGCAAGTGATGGCTTTTCATCAGACTAGCACAAGTTTTTTTCTGAGTAACCAAAATAAGAAGGTAGCAGCAATTTTGGTGGGAGAGAAAAGGCTTGGTTTCACAATAGCCAGAATGGAAGGGTGGATTTTCTAAGTTTCCCAAACCAGCAGGTATAACTGTGTTCTCACTGAGGAGGCAAACGATATCTTATGCATGCATGTATTTCTATTTTCTGTTATTTTTCTGAGACAAATTCAGTTTGGTTCCAAACTTACTAATATCCATGGATGACCTTGAACTTCTGAACCTCCTGTCTCCACCTCCTCAGGGCTGAGATTCCAGGAGTATACCACCACATCTGATTTTTGTAGAGCTGGGGAGGGAATCCAAGGCTGGGTGTATCCTAGGCAAATACTCCACCATCAGAGCTACATTTCCCACCCTGACTTGTACTTTCCTGAAGGCAGATGAAGACCAGCACTAGGAGTACAGGTAATTGTACTTAAGGCACGTCAATAGCTTCCTAAGTTAGAAATTCCCCACAGTTTAGCAGAAATGCCCAACAAACTTTAAAGTGACAGTTTAAGTCACAGAACTGGTGAAAATGAGGCCTTGTAGAAACAAGCATATGATGAAACATGTGGTCTAACTGATTCATTGACTCCTCTGAGCCATAATATTTATCTATCAAATTTTCTTTTATTTATAGCCATGTTTCATATTTATTATAATCAATTGGTGCTGTGGATAAAAGCAAGCCCTTACCAGCCTTATGCAATATGTTCACTTTATACTTGCAGAAGGTAAGTGTCCAGATCACCAGTGAAAACACTATGGAGCAGATTTTAAGTGACAATTAATAATTTCAGAAAATACCCCAAAGCCTTTAGTACAGTCAGCTCCTCAATGTAAGGGACACACATGAGTGGTCTTGCAAAGAATACAGTTTAAAGGTTTACGTTTTATTATTTTTCAGAATTTTGTGTATGCGTGTGTGTCTGTGGGGGGGTATGTGCGTATGAGTGCACTTCTCTGTGGAGGCCAGAAGAGGGCATTATATCTCCTGGAGCTGGAGTTTCAGGAGCTTTTGAGCCACTGAACCACTTAAAATGGCTGCTGAGAAACCAACTTGGGTCTTCTGCAAGTGCTGTGTGCTCTTTGGTCACTGTGTTATCTCTCTAGCCCCAGAATATAATTTAAAAAGGGAGTGATGGTTCCTCTAATCCCAGCACTCTGGAGGCTGAGACAGGAGGAGCATAGCAAGTTTGAGGCCAGCCTGGGCTGTATAGGGAGTTCAAAGCCAGACTGGGCTACAGAGTAAGACCTTATTTTCGAACAAATAACCAAACAACTATAATAAATAAAACAAAAGGTGGTGTTGGGAGGTCAGAGATCCTGAGGGAAGATAAATGATATGCTAACGTTCAGCTTAATTTTGTTCTGGAGAAATAAGTGCTTTTAAACTGACAGATCACAAAGGACCATGTGTGCTTTGATTTTTGATAGTTCATTACAATAGCAATGCAAGATGAAAATAAAAAATTAACAGTTCAGTAGCTGGGTCTTACCAGCAAGTTCTAGTGAGCAGCCAGGAGAAATGACAGTACCTTGTATTATTGTTGGAGTCTCCAGAACACCCTTGCCCAACAACTTCGGGGGAGGTATCTCATACCTGGCACTGAGCTTTTTATTTGGCAACCTATGGCTTCTCAGAAAATCATCCTTTGTGTGAGATAACTTTAATTTAAATATATATATATATATATATATATACACATACATACATACATATATATATATATATCCCACTTAAACCTTCATACCTTTATTTCCCTTCATATCACCTATGTCCTAATATCCTTCTCTCCTTTAAGATCTTTCTTCCCAGCCCCAATGTCCCCTTTCTAGTTTTCTGACTTCTACAGATACTCCACGTTAAACACACGGACCTAAAGATTTGATGCTGGGATCCACTTATACATGAGAACGTGCAGCATTTGTCTTTCTGAGTCTGGGTAACCTCACCCCTCAGTAGAACTTCTTCCAGGCCCATCTATTTACATGCACATTTCATAATTGAATTTTTTTTTTTTTTTAGTTTTTCGAGACAGGGTTTCTCTGTGTAGTTTTGCGCCTTTCCTGGAACTCGCTTTGGAGACCAGGCTGGCCTCGAACTCACAGAGATCCGCCTGCCTCTGCCTCCCGAGTGCTGGGATTAAAGGCGTGCGCCACCACGCCCAGCTCTCATAATTGAATTTTTATAATTAAAAATTATAGCTGAAAGCTGTCCATTTGTAGATATGTGCTAGATTTTCATTATCCACTTATCAGTTGGTAGACATCTAGGCTGATTCCATTTCCCAGCTATTGTGAATGGAGCAACAGTGAACACAGATCAGCAGCATCTCTGGAGCAGGAAATAGCGTCCTTGAATATATGCCCAGGTGCTATGACTGGGTCACAAGGTGGATTTATTTCTTGCTTTGTGAGTAGCCTCCACACTCATTTCCATAACAGCTCTTCTAGTTTGCTCACCACATCTGACAGTCCACTTTCCCCACAGCCCCATCAGTATTTGTTATCACTTGTTTCTTAGCCATTTTAACTTGAGTAAGGTAAAATCTCAAAAGGAGTTTTTACATTTCCTTGATGGCTAAGGATATTGAACATTTTTTTTTAAATGTTAAACTCTGTTCAGTTCTATAGTTAGCTTTAAAATTGTACTGCTTGTTTTCTTGTTTAGATTTTTTTAGTTCTTTATATAGTCTAGGCCACTGGTTCTCAACCTGTGGGTTGTGACCCCTTGGGGGGGCAGTCAAACAACCCTTTTACAGAGGATGGAAACACAGATATTTACATCAGGTTTCATAACAGTAGCAAAATTACAGCTATGAGATAGCACAAAATAATTTTTATGGTTGGGGGTCACCACAACATGAGGAACTGTATTAAAGGGTCGCAGCATTAGAAGGGTTGAGAACCACTGTCCTAGACACTTATTCTCTGTCAGATGTATAGCTGGGAAAAAAATTTCCCATTGTGTTGGCTGCATCTTGAGTCAATGAATAGTTTCCTTTGTTGTATAGAAGCTCTTATGAAGCCCTGTTTGTTGATGCTCTTTCCATTGCAACCGGGGTTCTGTTCAGAAGTTCCTTATCCATGCCTATACCTGTAGCTAGAGTTTTCCTGCCTGGCCCACAGTCAAGGCAAATCTCTCTCACCTGCCAGTCCCACAGCCACTCAGACCTGACCAAGTAAACACAGAGACTTATATTGGTTACAAACTGTATGGCCGTGGCAGGCTTCTTGCTAACTGTTCTTACAGTTTAAATTAATTCATTTCCATAAATCTATCCCTTGCCACATGGCTCGTGGCTTACCAGGATCTTCACATGCAGCTTGTCATGGTGGCGGCTGGCAGTGTCTCTCTGACTCAGCCTTCCACTTCCCAGCTTTATTCTCCTCCTTGTCCCGCCTACACTTCCTGCCTAGCCAATGGCCAATCAGTGTTTTATTTATCGACTAATTAGCAACACATTTGCCATACAGAACTTCCCACAGCACTTCCCCCCCCTTTTTTTTTTCAAAAAGGAAGGTTTTAACCTTAACAAAGTAAAATTACATATAATTTGGGAATTTGGGTGTAGCTTCTCTTACAACTTCCTGCTGGAGGGGGGTGCTGTATCTTATGGGGACACAAAGAAAATTTGAGGATTATGGAGTAGTCCGTGAGGCTGTATCATCTGAGCCAGTTGCCTTGAAACCATTCTGGATGTTGGATCATCTGGGCCATGGTGTCATCGGAGACCTTTCAGGGGGTCTTGGCTGGTCAAACCTGATGTATCTTAATCTGGAACAAATCCATAGCCTCTGGCTTTCTGTGGGAACAAAAGCAGAGTCTCCTTTCCAAAGCAACACATCCTTACATCTAAAATTTGAAGTTAAGGTATCTTTAAAGTATACATATTGGTTTAACTCAGCTTCCTTTGCAATCAAATATCTCTCTGCAGTTAAGAATCCCAAAGACAACACAATCCAGATTCTCTGTGTAATATTCATCTTTACGTGGCTTATTTTTTATATTAATTTTACTGTCTCTTTAAAGACTTTATTTTTTAAAACTATGTATTTGTTTCTATAACTGTATATATCACCTTTTTTGTCTCTTTCAAGCCTACGTATATTTTACACATATTTAAACTATTACATCTTAATCTGTCTTATTGTGAATCTATTGCTTTAAACTGCAGCTGCTGTGGCTGCTGGCTCCGCCCACCTCAGCTTCCCAACATGGCTACATTTACCGCCAGCTCTGGGAGCTATCTTGGGGTGGATCTATGCTTTTATCCAAGCAGCGTGTAGTCCAGAAACCTCTTTTTTTTGTTTTGTACTAGCAAAGTCTAAATCTACCATGCAGCTTAATGTGCCACTTGCAGAGGCCTCATTCCCACCATACGGCAGGTCGAGCACGCAGGCCAGGAACCCACAAGTAGCTCAAACCGGCAGCTGTAGCTCATTTGAGAGAGACAGTTAGGAACTGTTTTTAGCTCCATTTTAGAATCTTTTCTCAGGTTTTAGATGGAAACTCTTGCCACCACGTTGGACGCCATTTGTAGCTAGAGTTTTCCTGCCTGGCCCACAGTCAAGGCAAATCTCTCTCACCTGCCAGTCCCACAGCCACTCAGACCTGACCAAGTAAACACAGAGACTTATATTGGTTACAAACTGTATGGCCGTGGCAGGCTTCTTGCTAACTGTTCTTACAGTTTAAATTAATTCATTTCCATAAATCTATCCCTTGCCACATGGCTCGTGGCTTACCAGGATCTTCACATGCAGCTTGTCATGGTGGCGGCTGGCAGTGTCTCTCTGACTCAGCCTTCCACTTCCTAGCTTTATTCTCCTCCTTGTCCCGCCTACACTTCCTGCCTAGCCAATGGCCAATCAGTGTTTTATTTATCGACTAATTAGCAACACATTTGCCATACAGAACTTCCCACAGCATATACCCTGCCGTAAACTCCCTGCTTGCTCCTCTAGAAACCCCCGTCTCAAGTTTAACACTGTGATCTTTGATCCAACCAGAATTGAGTTTTGTGTAGGGTGACACATAAGGATCAGGTTTCATTCTTCTACTTATAGATAGCCAGTTGAGGAAAAGGGAGCAGACAGAATGTAAGGGCCCCCCTCCTCTTTCCCCTGTCTTTTGAAATAGGAACTTCCTCAGTGGCTCAAGCTGGCCTTGAACTTACGATCCTTCTGCCTTGGTTTCCTGAGTACTGGTATTATTACAGGATGCACCCTCTTGCCTGGGTACATCTATTCTTATCACAGTTTATTTTCTTTAGGTTAGTGGCTGTAAATCTTGCTTAGAAAAACCGAAATTTCAACTGCTTTACCCTGCTTTGCACTACAGTGGGTGCCTAGTATTAGGGAGAAAACTGTTTTGTTGACCAGATGTAAATCAATGGTGATCTCGTTTTCTGGATTTGTTTTCTAACTATAGTAGTTATGTTAAACCATATATGCCCAATAACTTTAAACATATTGAATGTAACTATTTTTCTTTGTTTCTCAAACATGAAGAAATATAATATTAGTTCAAATATTTCTCATAAATGCTTATAATATTCTCTCCATATTCATGTAGTCACATGAAGGGCCTGCCTGTGTTTCCTTTAAAATTTTTTTTTATTATTTTTGTTCTTTTAAATTTTTATTTGTGTGTGTGTGTGTGTGTGTGTGTGTGTGTGTGTGTGTGTGTGCGCGCGCGCACATGCCCCAGCACACATGTGGAGGTCAGAGAACAACTTGTGAGAACCTGTTCCCTCCAGCTACCCTATGTGTTCCAGAGATTGAATTCAAGTCATCAGCCTTGGCGGGAAATACCTTCACCAGCTGAGCCCTCTCACAAAGCCTTCCCCCCACCCCACTTTAAATTTTGTTTTTTTTAAATGAGACAGGGCTTTGATTGCAGCCCAGGCTGGCCTTGAACTTGAAGCAGTCCTCCTGCCTCAGCCGTGCTGGGATTGCTGGGGTGCACCATTGTATGAGCATATTTCTTTATCTTACTCATGCTTTTTAATTGATGCCCAGCAAGAAAGAAAGGATGTGTGAATCAAAGTTCTCTGTCTTTTGCTGTTGCTTTTCTTATACATTTGGTTGCCTGGGAATTGACATACTGACAGACCAGGAGAGGCTTTCTGCTCACTTGAACCTGATGTTTCTGTATTCCAGCAAGGTTTTCAACACTTTTCTGCCCCAACCCTGTAGGAGGAGACAGAACAACTTTGTCCATTTGTTTGTGTTTTGAGACAGGGTCTCCCTGTATAGCCTCAGCCTACCTAAGTGCATACCATTGTATCTAGCTTGCTCAGAGTTATGCTTCTGGGCATTTTGGGACAGTGACATGATGGCTCCAGCCTGTCTCCAGAGATGCTCTAGGTATATTCTCCTGCCTCTAATGCATTTGTCTCTCATACTACCTCCCACCGTTTGGAATCAAGGTTAAGTGGCATTATTTGTCTATCTGTTCTTTTCTTTTCTTCCTTCCTTCCTTTCATTCATTCATTTACTTATTTTTTATCAAGTTGGACATAATTCATCCCACCTAGTCATTCCTTTATGAAGAAATTAAAGTGTGAGCCCAGATAGAGACTGGTCTATAAAGTCTACCAGTTGGTGAACAGATAGACAGGAAGGGATAAATTATGGACATACATAATGGCATTGATGACTCCTAAAATACTTATGGCTAAGTGAAAATGAATAGAGACTGAACATAAAATTATAGATAGTGCACACCTGCTCACAGTGACAGGAAGCAGATCACCGTGTGTCTGGGACCAGGGATAGGATTAGGCAGGGGCAGGTTACAAAGGGAGGTGAGGAAACTTTGGGGTGTGATGGATGTGATCATTAGCTTCACTGCGGTGATGGCTTCCGGGCATATACATATATTAAGATTCACCAAATTATACACTAAATATATGCAAGTTATTGCATATCAATTATATCTCGATAAAACTACAGTAAAGAAAGGGAGGCATGTATGTTAATTTCGCACATGAAATCCCAGGCTTCTGGAAGCAGCTTTGGTCTTTGTCACTCACAGGCATTTCAGTGTTTTCTCCTAATGCTTTTGCACACCCTGGTGTCTTTCTCAATCATAACTATGTGGAAATTAGTCTTCCTGCAGTTAGATGACACAAAGATTTTCAGACGTAATATACTTTGGCGCTTGGTAGAATTTCACTTTTTTTTTGGGAAGGCTTCTGCTGTCACTGTCTTTTGAATTGTCAAAATTAGTTCTGTTTATGGTATAAAATATGATATTTTGGAGTGACCTGTACTATGATGCAACTAAACACTTATTTGGCACACACACTGCCTCATGTTCTCGGACTTTGTGGTAATAGCTCCCAAGTCCACTCTCAGCTCTCCGGTGTGTCTTATTATTGTTCTTGTTGCTGCTTTGGTGAAACCCAGGGCTTCCCGTTTGCAAGCCGAGCACCTGGCCACCAAGCCACACCTTCAGTCCCTGCAGTACACTAATTATACTCACCATGGTGTAGAATACGTTTCTTGAATCTGTGGAATTTCTCTTTCTTTACCTTTTTACTTTTTACAGATTCTGCTGGGTGTGGAGGCCAGGCCAGCAGGTGTGCTGTGTAAGGGCTCTCCCCTGGAGCTGTGGACTTTCTGACTGACGAATCTGTGCGCTTTACATTCCTACTTCCTTCTTCCAGTCTTTCTACTGTCTCCCCTCAGAGCTCCTGGCATGCTGCATATCTAACAAATGTTCCAAGAACATCCCCTTCTCTCCAGTCATTTTGTGTGCAGAGACAACACCTGCATCCCATTTCTGGGCTTTTCACTGTTGGAAGTCGGTTTCAGGTCAGGTACTTAAAAAGATTGGACCGAACTCCTCTGGCTTTGGAGAAAGGAGCATTTCTTTTCTCACAGAACATGTGTACACAAAAGTTTTGGCTGTATTTTATTCATTTAACTTAAATGGACAAGTGAAATTGTGTACTGACAATAAGATGCTTTGGCACATGTATATACTGTAGCATTTTGGCTCTTATTCGCAAAGGTGGAGTCAGTTTTCACAAAACTTTCATGTCATTGGCTTTTTTTTTTTTAATAATAACACAGGCACATGGCACGTTGTAACCTATGCAAATATCATCTTTTGAGTATGTCTTCCTTAATAAGGTGGATTTAATTCCTCACATTTTGTTTCAAAAGCCACTGCAATGATAAAACATCCATTAATAGAGTTTAATTTTTATACAGAATATGACACACTCCATTTTTCATGGATCGTAGATAATCCAATGGCAATAAATAATTGCTGTTTTCAAGGTACATTGCCTATTTTGCCAAAGGCAAGCTGACTCTCACCCTGCTGTCAATTATGTCTGCCTCTTATCCGTTTGATTTTTTTGCACCTTCGGGGCCCTTAGAGTGCAATTCAGAAGAGATTTTGTGCCTAAAATGAGCGAAGGTCTTTTATGACAGCAATACCCTGTGCCATTTGCCAGACATGTCCCCTGCCCTCTCGCCCAATCTCAGGCACACAGCAGCATGGATTCTGCTCCATTTGCTGGGGGTTTCCAGGAGAACCCTTAGGTAGGAATGGTCGTGAGGAAAAACACGACAGGAAGAAAGTGTACAGTTAGCGGTGGCAGCTCACTTCATAAGAACCACTGCATTTTTAAACACAACCATCAGTCAGATTTCCCCTAAACGGTGTTATGTGGATACCAGAGGTTCATGAGCTATTCAAAGGTGAATGGTCAAAAAATTAGATTGCTATGCTTAAATAAATCTGAGAGCAAGTATGTTAAAGTGCAGTAGGTTGCTTTGCTTCTGGGTTCCTCAGAACCGTTCAAATATTGTAAATTTTTTGGATACCCAAGATACATATAATACATGGCATTAGTTAAAGATATTTCATCATCGCACTTTGCTTTTTAATTTTAAAATGCCCAATTTTCACTTATCAGAAAGGGAAAATAGTTCTAAATGAATTTGGGGAATGCTTACTGTGTGCATTTTTGTACATATTTTAATTACAAATCAAAATGGGAAATATACAAAAGTTAATTATAAGGTTAGCCAGGGATATTAATTATATTATTATTAACTGTATTATATTATTATTAATTATAATATCCCTGTCTTCATGTACATGGGTAAAGAATATACATGTATGAACTATGGCAATGTATATATCATACAAAATTCTTTCTGTGCATAATGCATGCCACTTTAAATATTGAAAACTCTGTTTGATCATGCTTCATTCCTCTCCTGTCTCCCTCTGTGCTGCGGGTAGATGCCAAGGGCTCATTAGTGTGACAGTCATTTGCAGGGTAGACGGGCCCCACAAGACCTCCTTTCTCATTGAAGAATGGGGACCAGAATGATTAAAAGACGCAGTGAAGATCAAGCAGCTTAGGGTCACTAGCCGCGTCTGCTATTCTGCCTGTTGTCTGTCGTGAGGGAAGGAACAAAATGTGTTTAAAGGCTTTATAGGGTTGAATGTAGGAGGTTAAGGCTGGAAGACCTTGAGTTCAAAATATCCCTTGGCCTCGGCTACATGAAACCCTCTCTCAAAACCGAGAAACCAACCACTAAAAATAAACACATAAAAGAGCTGGTATCCCCTGTATTCAGAATGCCAGCCTGGAACTCCTTGGAAATTCTGAGTCTTCATGGCAGCATCTTGAGATAACTAGATCTTAGGGTTAATGCCCAAAGCCCAGAGAGGTGAAGGGAGGTATTCGAGAGCAGAATGATATTGCGGGAATTGTGAGCAGCAGGGAGAAAGCATCCCCTCTATCCCTTTGGGTTCATTGGTTAAGAGCCTGCAAAACTAACTCACAAGAGAGCAGAAGAAAAGGCTCACATGTTCCTTTTTATGAGCCTAAGAAAGAACAGGCCAAAGACCTTAAACGTAGGAATTGATACGGCATGCCGCGCACTGACTGGGCGTGGCTTTGAGGGATGTTGCGGTGTGAGAGAGGCAAAGACTTCTGGAAGAGAAGTGGGAAGATTTTAGCAATGGCTGCCTATGCAGACTCCTCTGGCTGACGACTCTCTTTCTTGGGATAAGAGTCTGTCTTCTTGTGGGGAACCTGAGAGACACTTCAAAATGGGGAACTTAGGTTCTGTCTCTAGTGGGATAAAAGGACCAAGGATTTTTCCTGCATCTGTTGCTTTCCAGCGGCCTCCAGGTCAGTCTTAGTCACATGGTAGTGAATAAGGGCTGTGTCTGGATCCCTAGTGGGGAACTCAGTGTGTCTCAATGCACTGGCCAATATTTTTCTCATTTGTAGTATACTGGCCAAGGTTTATGAAGAAAGATAATCTAATAAGTGAGCTCTGAGGTTTCCAGGGACACAGAATATTCTGAGAAAAGTCATGAAAACAGATGCTGGGAAGAGCTGGCTACAGTGAGAAGAGCTGTTCTGAGCACACCAGGAAAACTGGATTTGAAGATGCAGCTTCCAGGGAGAGGGCGAAGGGGACCAGAGTGCTGACCAGAAAATGCCTCCAAACTCCACATCCCTTGACATGTCTCCTTGTCACAGTTCTCATCGCTGACAAGGACATTGAAGTTGCTGATGTTGAGTCATGGTCACTGAAGACAGGAAGGTAACATGTTATACATTTGTTAATGGAAGACACGGCAAAGGTTTATCTGAAATTCTGAGCTAGTGTCTGAGATGGTCAAGGCAGCAGATGGGTCACTGAACATCTTCTTTCTTTCCTTTGCATTGCACCCCCTGGCCTTTCTGCTTCCTTAAAAGCATCGAACTTTTATATGACTAAGAATACCTTTATTAGGAGGAAAAACAAGAACTGTGAAGGAAAGCCGTCCAAGGGATACATGCAACCAAAAGGTTACCAGTTCCTCAATAGTCTATAAAAGTTTGAGATTAATAAATATTTACAGTGAGGACTTACTGTCCCACACCACCAAATGGAAAGCACTTCAGTGTCCTCATGTTTCAGATTAGGTGAAAACTCACTCGAACATTATTTCACCTTTGATTCTAGTTACGTTCATTCTTTATGAAATTGGCCCTCCACCTGGATCGTGGGATACTGAGTAGATTCCACTTACAGTTGTCATCCTAGCAAGCAAGTGGAGGCAAGGGTGAGCGCAAAGTATTGAGGCAGAATGAGGATGGAGAGAACATGTGTGTGTGCTTTCCTAAATAACAACTAAGAAACCTGAGTTTTTAATGCGTTAAAACACAGCAAGAAAGAGGGTCAGCAAGCTAGCTGCTGCTGCTTCATTGGTTGGCAAAGATAGCAGGAGACCTTAATTGGTGGCTGGTCACTTACACATTCAGCTAAGAGGGGTGATAAGAAGTAAACGCTTTTACTGGGGTTATTTATTTTCTTTGTGGCGTCAGGGAGTCTGCAGAAGCCTGCCCTGATAGTTCTAAGGGTGCTAGGTGACATGCTTCATGTCTCCCTCCCTAGATCATTTTGTGATGACTTCATTTTTGTGACTCTCAAAAAATCTTTTCTCAGGGCTTTTCCATGTGACCCCTCAGTTGGTGTTTCTTGGGTTCCCTTCCATCTGACACTGAGAGTTTGAGGTGACCCAGGTTTGTGTTCCCAAGCTCTCTCCTGTCACTCATGTTCTAGAGAGAATGGCAATGAGATAAACCGCCACCACCTGAGCATCTGACTTGGCTGTCCCAACTACCTCCAAATATGTCTCCCTGTTGTGACGTCTCCTGTCACAACCAATCATATGCTCAAGCCAAAAAGCTGTGCTCCTCCTTCATGATAAATCCTACACTTCTAACTTTTGAGGGTCTCTGTCCTTTACATTCACACTGCAGTCTGAAGCAGTTTCCGCCCATGAAAATTAATCTAATCTCCCATCTTCTTTCTTACTTTCTGTCTACCCTTGCTATCATACGTGGGAGGCATTTTGGACTCCCTCTGTTTATAATCTATCAATACTTATGAAGTCCAAACTCTTGATAGAGGCTGTGGCTGAGTTAACCTTGTCATGGTTAATCTTTAGTGTCACCTTGATGAGATTTAGAATCACCATTGGAAAACACCTCTGGGTGTGACTATAAGGTGTTTCCAGGAAGACTTGATTGAATTGGGGAGATTTACCTTTCTTGTGGGTGGCAGTAACGTGTGCTGGGATTCCAGACTGAGTGAAAAGAAGAAAGTGAACTGAGCAACACGGTCCACTGTTCTCTTCTTTC
Organism: Peromyscus eremicus; assembly: GCF_949786415.1. NCBI lineage: Eukaryota > Metazoa > Chordata > Mammalia > Rodentia > Cricetidae > Peromyscus > Peromyscus eremicus. The sequence goes on along the minus strand of NC_081421.1, from coordinate 98,597,621 downwards.
TGACTGAGGATGCAGCATGACCAACTGCTCATGTTCCTGCCTCCTGCCTTCCCACCATGACGGACTGTGCCCTCCAACTGTGAGCCAAGACAAGCCCTTCCTCAAATTGCATTTTTGTCAAGTATGTGGTCACCACAACAAGAAAAGTGACAAGCACAGTCCAGTCCTCATCACCTTTCCAGTCTCCTGAATCCTCTACCCTCTGGGAGACTTTCCTTGGGAAATGTTGTTCAGCAGATCTCTCCTCTGTCAAGCCTCCCTGGTGATGTTTACTCCTCTGTCCTCTAAATGCTTTTTGGCTGGCCTGCTGGGAGACACTAGCCCATGCTTCTGGAGACTCGCTTCTGTGTGATCATCCTCCATGGTCCTGCTGCTGGCACGTCCTTTTCACAGATGACATGTAGCACATTGTATTTCGACGGTTTTATTAGGAATTTTTGGACTCTGTAAGTATGAGAATCTTAGCTTGTAATTCTTTGTACCCCCAGTTTTAGGAGCAACAGAACACACAAAACACTCAAGTGTTAACAAAACAAAGTGTAAACTTTTATGAAAAATAGTGTGTGTGTGTGTGCATGTGTGTGTGTTTAAGGCCTCAAAGAAGATATGAAAGGCATATTGTATTTTCATAGAGGAAAATTCAGCTGCTTAGAAGGTTTTTCTAAGGAAATTTATACATGTAACATAATCTCTACAATAATATTACATTAAAAATTTATACTATGTAAACTGAATCCAACATTCTCATGGAGAAATGAACTAAGGAGGGGGCTAGGAAAGGAAGAATAATACACAGTGAAAAGGAGTACCCTAGTATGCACAAAGCCCCAGCTGGGTTCTGTCCCCTAAACCAACACCTGTAATCCTAGCCCTCAGGAGCGGAGGCAGGAGGGTCAGAAGTTCAAGGTCATGCTCAACTACATAGCAAGTTTGAAGCCAGTTTGGGTTACTAGAGACTTGGTCTTAAATAATATCAATGATGGCACCAACAAGGAGAGAGAGAGAGAGAGAGAGAGAGAGAGAGAGAGAGAGAGAGAGAGAGAGAGAGAAGGCTGTGATCGAATAGACAATGAGGGTTGAGTATATGACCAAGATAGCATCAGATATCCATAACTGGTGTTGGATCAACTGGTCCATTTTGAAAAATCAGTGTTATGTTACACCATGCTCCATGGCTATCAATTAAAGATGCAAATATGAAGAATGAAATAGTAAGAGAAAATACCTACTAATCCATGGAGACATCTTTTCATAGTTTTATGAGAATGAGAATCTTGCCAGCTGGGACATAAAAATCAAGAATTTCTACATATAAAGACCAACATAAATAAATCCAGGAAATTATCAACAATTGAGAAATATTTGTGTTATAGATGTAGGGCTGGTCTATCACCCCCTCCCCTTTCTCTCCCCCTTTCCCTCACGTGCACATGTGCCCAAGAGAAAATGTTCACATTTGAGAAAAATATCAGCTATGGAGTAGTTAGTGGGAATATGTTCTTCTTCACCTTGCTTTCTGGAGCAGAGTAAGCTCTAAGCTTTTCAGGAGGGAGTCTTCTCACACGTGGCCACACATGCTGTTCTGAAGAAGCAGGTGAGGTCTAGGTCCTGGCCACCAGTGACTGAAGATTCGTCCTTACCTGGCAACTGTCCTCACAAACTGTACAATCAGTAGTCCACCAAAGGACAGCCGAGTGCACCACATTCCAAAGACACAATAGCTAATATTTTTACTCATCTGTTTCCTTAATATTGGTTTATTTTCCCAGCCCCAGAAAAACAAAACAAAACAAAACCGCGACTCAAGGAAAAAAAAAAAGAGCTCTGAAAGACTTTGAGATGAGGAAATATTACTTATATTTGTACCATTGAATCAATAAACAGAGTGTATACTCATAAAAGTTACTGACAGTGAAGAAGCTTGTAACTTGAAGTACAGAATTAAGATTTAAAAAAGGGGTGGTTTAATTAAGATTTAAAGTTGGTGTGACCCTCGGTGCCAGTGGCAGCAGGAGTTACGGTGGGCGGCGAGGCAACCGCGGCAGAGAAGGAGCTGGTTTTCAGTCGCTTAGCTCCGCTTGTACTGGGAGAGCCGAAGCAGGAAGTCATGCGTGGAGTTCATTCTGCTCCACCTGCCTGACTATGAGACCCACCTGATGCCACCTGGACCAGCTGCTGCCCCTCTCCATGCTCTGGGCCCGCCATCTCTTCCTGGGTTGCAGTCACAATAAAGAACTTCTGGAGAAGGCGATGGAACATGGCTGATGGAATTGAAGCGGAAGACCCGCCTCAGTTTACAACCGGAAGTGAATTGATGGAAAAGCACCAAAGCTAAGGCAGATCTACCGCATTTCCACTCCTGGGACAAACTTGGAAAGGAGGCTGGGGTGGAGGTGATTGAGCTGTGGCAGCTCTTGAGAGAACTGGTGTTTGCAGCACAGAAGCAGCTGGAATGGAAAGGGGCGTGGCTCCAAGGGCTTCAAAGAAGTCTGGGTTCTTCCAGAGGCAGTGGCTGTAAAAGTACATGTGCATGTTTATGTATTCATAAATGGCGAACTCTGAGACATTTCATCAGCATCGTACAAGCCAAACTTTGTTTGTGATTCCTTTTATGTTGATATAACAATGACGGATGATGATGAATTTTGTAATTTCTTTCTTTTTTTTTGTTTTTTTTTTTTTTTTGTTTTTTCGAGACAGGGTTTCTCTGTGTAGCTTTTGCGCCTTTCCTGGAACTCACTTGGTAGCCCAGGCTGGCCTCGAACTCAAAGAGATCCGCCTGGCTCTGCCTCCCGAGTGCTGGGATTAAAGGCGTGTGCCACCACCGCCAGGCAAATTTTGTAATTTCATTTTATTTTTAGCAGAGTTTCTTTAAATGTAACTCTGTTTTTTGCCCCACCTCCATCCATTTGTCCTCCTGAGGCAAATCAGATCCTCTGTCTTTTTTTCTACCCGAACCTACTCTATACTTGTACCTCACTGCTGATGAACTGTGTACTAACACTAAGGGACTACGCCACTGGAGCATCCCCAATCCTGGACTCACAGATCTTTGTGTAGGAAATGGGAATCGTGTGGCAGGCCTGAAGTAACCCAGCTAGCACATAGAAAGAGGCAGATTACAAGCAAGCATCTGGCCTCATTTAAAATGCACTGGAGGCTGGAGATGTAGCTCAGTGCTGGAGTGCTCCATTAGCACATTTGAGGTCCTGGGTTTGTTCCTCAGTATTGCAGAAAGAGAGAGAAAAAAAAATAGATAAAAATTGTAGCCATCTAGCTGATTTCTAGCCTCTCTAAGTCTCCTAGGCTGCTCATGTGTCTTTGTTCTGTTTGTTTCTAGAAGGCTTTCAGACTTGAAGAGCTGCCTTGCATATCGCCTCTAGATTGTAGTGCAATCATGCTTTGTTCTGAGATGGTGGTACGGATATCCTACCGGACAGCTGATATATCTGTCCTGAACCCCCTTCGGTTCCTTTCTATTGAGTCTCTTCTTTAGGTAAATGCCTGAACTATGGGCAGCCATGGAGCAGTGTATCACAGCAGGACTCATCAGTAGCAGGGCCATAATGGCCAATAAGGCAGAGGGCTCTGCCTTAGTTTCATCGACTGAATACAGGAAACTAGACACCCAGAAGCTGGGACTAGTGGTGTCTGGAGTCAGAGCCGTGGGATGACATTCTTGCTTGTGGCTTGAGATGAAGGCCACATCTTTGTGTGGTTCCTAGCTCCAGTCCCCAGTGACCAGTAGGATAGACCAAGTCAAGATCATTGTTTGTAACCTGGAACAAACTCTTCCAGGAAATGAAGGCCAGGTTGCCGGTCACAGAGGGCAAGGCAGTGATTGCAAGAGGGCTGAGCACCGTGCTCACGGAGACTTCGCCACATCTTCTCCTCAAATGCAGCTGAGCCTTCATCCATTCTGATCATTTGTGCACACTTGTGAGGCTTAAAAACAAAACGAAAAACCATGATGATTCAGTTTAAAATGCACTTTCTATAGATTAATTGTGGATTTTATTTTCTATGAGCAACTCCCAATAAAACAGCTTTTCCACTGGGAGGGAAAGATCTAAAGATGACTCTTACCAATTCTTCTCTGACCAGCACACTTGTGCTGTGGCACCTGTGATCGTAAACACACACACATATAAAAATTTAAAGAAATTAAATAAGACTTAACGACAGATACCCCACCTGATAGTGTATCTTTAGCCCAGTACTTCAGAGGCAGAGGTAGGTGGACCTCTGTGAGTACGAGGCCAGCCTGGTCTACACAGTGAGTTTAAGGATAGCCAGGGCAAAATAGAAAAACCCTGACTCAAAAAAAAAAAAAAAAAAAAAAAAAGGCAAACAAGCTAAAAATTGAATAAATCAAGTGGTGTCGTGCTTCACAAACAAGTTGATTGAAATAAAAACCAGTCTGGGCATGGCTTGCAGAGTAATGATGAGGTCATACTGTGCTGTGGAAGAGGCAAGTGATGTGGTATTGAGATGAGCCAGCAGAGCCCAGGGAAACCCTAGCAACACAAGCTCCAGCTCTTCTTCTGAGAGCTTCTGGAGTTCTTCCCTGACCACAGCAGAGTTTTAACTGCTGTGGTTTAGAGTGGTTTTACTCTGACCATATGGTGCCTACACCATTCAGTTTCTAAGTCTTCCAATCCCCACCCCCCTTATAGAATCATCTTCTTTTTCCTTATGAAATAAATTTGTGGTGGAAATAAACTCAGGTTGTAATTTCCTGGTTGCACAGCACTGTGAACACTGAAGAAAGCCTTGAATATTGCACTTTAGTTATTGGCTTTTCAAGGCAGTTGTGTGGGGGTATATTCTAAGTCTTGCATTTAGAGTTAGGGAAAAAACATCACATGACTACAATCCATTTATTTTGCAAGTGTTGCTTTAGGATCTAGTTCTGGCATACGGATATGCCAATAGCAATATTATTTTAGGCGTCGGTAAGGCTGAGATGGCCTATCAGGTAAAGGTGCTCACTTGTGCCAGTCCAGAGACCTGAGTTCAATTCCCAGAAGCCGTGTGAAAGTTGAAGGATAGAACTCATTCCACGAAGTTATCCTCTGACCTCCACATACATGCTGTGGCATGTGCACTCCCCAAACACATCATGTGCACCTACACGCAGTAATAATAAATTAAAAAATGAAAATTATTTTAGTTTTAGACTAGCACTTATTAAAGAGTATTTATGACCCCTATATTGTAAGCTACTTATAGACTAGAGTTCTGAAATTTACTTATTTCAAATTAAATTAGGGTGAGTGAAACAAGATGAAACGTTCAATTTATGCTTGGCTTATAGTTGGGGCACTCGTTGAAATTACACCTTTGATATTTCTATGTGAATGGAAAGAAATCAGGTATTTCCTTTGCAGAAAGGTATAGAGCTACTCACTCATAAGTGGATTCTGGATACAAAGCAAAGAACAATCAGACTGCAACCCACAGGACCAGGGAGGCTATATAGCAGGGGGGACCCTAGGATGACTGTGGCTTATAATAAGGTTTGGTTTTACTCAATTACTGGACAAGCCTCAATCAAACATTTCACTATTAGGATAAGAATTTATACTGTATCAAGCTGATAATGGAAAAATAAATAAAAATGAGGGGAGAAAAAGAAAGGTATAGAGCACGAACGCACCCAGATGTGACATGAAGACCACAGGGAGATGCGAATTTCAATTTGACACTAGCGGTGGGCTTCATTATTACTTAACACAGCAGACAATGCATCTCTCAGAGGAAGAAGTCCAGTTCTTGCTGACCGAGGACCCTCAGCAGCTCTGTGATCCTGCTGTCCAAGTCTGGGTGGTGGCTGGGGAGGTTCCGTGCAGCTGCCCCACAGCTGCCCCACAGCTGCAGGCTGCTCATTAGGACTTGAGCTAACAAGCGCTTAGGGGCTAAGCAGTAGCAGTGTGGTTTGAATGACAAGGCGATGCACCTGCCCAGAAATGATGATGGAAGGAAGGCTTTCTGGGAAGCGGTTCTCCCGCCATTCCTACACCTAGAGGACTCTTTCGTTTACTAGATTTCTTTTAAAGTAAAATGTGTTGTTTCACAATTTCCTACATGTGCCCTTACGTATTTTGTCTCTTTTTCTCCATCGTCTTCGATTTTCCTTCCTCCCTTACCAGCCCCAACTCATCCCTGAAAATCTCTCCCCTGTTTGCTAGCCAGGGTTTTGTTTAGTGTCCCACAGAGTTTAATCAGGGCTGCGTGTGTGATCCTGAGTTTGATTATGTGTTTTGTAAAGTAGTCCACAGTAACTCGGTGGTGTGAGAACCCCATTTTACAAATTGCATATTTTAAAATGTTTGAGCTTTGGGAAGTAGGTATATTCTTCTAATTCTCTCTCACACCATCCTCATGCTTGAGCTCAGAGTTATATTTATTTGCTAGTGTAGTTATTGTGCCATTTATTCATCTATTTGAGAAGCTCTCCTATTCTAGTTTAGTTTCAAACTTGCTATGAAGTAGAGGATGGCCTTGAATTGCTGAAACCCCTGGCTTTGCCTTGGTAATGCTTAGAATACAACTGTGTACCACCTCACCTGGTTATCCCCTGCTGGGGAGTGAGCTCAGCGTTTCCTGAATACTAGGCATGCACTGTGCCACTACATCCTCAATCCTTCAAGGTTTTTGTTAGACTGTTTTCCAATACCCTGAGACACACCGCCTCCTTGCTCTCTTTCAGATATATTTATTTATTTTTTTACGTGTATGAATGTTCTACCTGTATGTATGTATGTGCACACATGCTTGTCTGGTGCCCATGGAAGTCAAAAGAGGGCATAGGATCCTTTAGAGCTGGAGTTACAGATACTTGTGAGCTGCCATGTGGATGCTGGGAATTAAACCAAGGTCCTCTGGAAGGGCAGTCACTGTGCTCTTAACCAATGAACCATCTCTCTTTTTAAGGGAGTCCCACTGTGTGACTTGAACTTGAAGGCTGTATTTTTGTAATAAATCCTCTGAGGGAAGCACATGCTGTCCCGTGAATCCACCTAATCCTGTGTGCTGCCTTCATAAAATTGTTCAACTACAAAACTAATATATTTCTCCTATAGAACCATTCCAACATAAACATAAGCCCAAGGGGAAAAATTACCTGTACTTCCATCCTTCAAGGACCATTTTTTAAAAAATTTTTTTCTTCTTTTTGAAACGTGGTAGCTATGCGGTCCGGGATAACTCTGAACTCATGCTCCTCTGTACAGCTCAGCCCTTCAGGTATGAGGATTACAGGCGAACTGCACCTACCTCTCCCAGCCCCTTTCACCAATGTTTTAATATTGGACTTAAAACAACGTTCTTTTAAATCAATCTGATTGCAAAAATTTATTTATTCACCTGCTCATTTATTCATTCAACAAGCTATGTATCTGGACTTGTATTAGATGCTGAGAACTTAAGTGGCCCAGAAAAGTAAGGCCAGTGCCCTCCTAGAGCCTGTGTGGCTGGGAAAGACAATTGCTAGATACTCAGAGAATTTAAGAGGTTGAGGTATGAGAGTTACCCATGAGTTCAAGGCCAACTAGGACTACATAGAAAGGCTCAAAAAAAAAAAAAAGTTTGCAAAGTCTGAAAACATGACTAAAGGCTTGGTCTAGGGAGGCTCGTTATGGAAGTTAAAGGTGTAGTTCAACAAGCCTTATCTGTACAGGTAGGGCCAGGAACACTGGCTGTCCTGTGTTCGTTCATAAGAAATCTACTTTCCCTCTGGTATAGAAAGGGTATCCTATGGGGCGTTATCCTATTTATATAAATTAAAGGTGGAGTTTAGAGAACCCTTCTACCTGCTGTTTTAGAAAGCATATCTACTTGTTTCGGTGTCACATCCTAAGCTTATCTTTTTTGCTAAGGGTCTTACTATATTGCCCCTGCTGGCCTGGGACTCTTGGGTGTCCCATTTCAGCCTCTGGAGCAGCTGAGATTGTTGGTATGTAGCACTAAGCCTTGCTCACCTGATGGGTTTTAAGTACTTTTAACTCAAAATGATATTTATGCTAAAGTGCCTCTTTTTTTTTTTTTTTTTTTTTTTTTGAGTCTGGGTCTCATTATGTAGTTCTGGCTGTCATGGAACTCCCTATGTAGACCAGACTGGCCTCAAACTCACACAGATCCACCTGCCTCTGTCTCCTGAGTGCTAAATTAAACTGTGTACCATCGTGCCCAGTTAAAGTGTCATGTTTTGTGTTATTATATTTCATCTTTAACAGTCAATAATTTTTACAAAGGTTTTTAACAATTTATTTTTATTAATGTTTAGTTATGTGTGTCTGTGCATGTGACTGGATTACCCATGAAGAGAGTGACAGATCCCCTGGAGCTGGAGTTACAAGTGGTTTGTGAGCCACCATGTGGGTGCTGGGAACCAAACTCAGGTACTATGTTACCACCATGTGCCATTTCTCCAGTCCCTTCATAGTCAATTTTTATTGGAATGTACACGCTTTTTTGCTTGTTTGTTTTTTAAGATAGGGTTTCTCTGTGTAGCCCCGGCTGTCCTGGAACTCAATCAGGCTGGCTTTGAACTCAAAGATCTGTCTGCCTATGTCTCCCAAGTGCTGAGATTAAAGATGTGCACCACCATTGCTTGGCTGGGATGTAAACCCATTTTTGTTGAGGATTTCTTAAATAGAATTTGGTAGTTTAAAATAGTTTATTAAAAGTAGGAACATTTGCCAGGCGGTCGTGGCGCACGTCTTTAATCCCAGCACTCGGGAGGCAGAGGCAGGCAGATCTCTGTGAGTTTGAGGCCAGCCTGGTCTACCAGGAAAGGCACAAAGCTACACAGAGAAACCCTGTCTCGAAAAACCAAAAAAAAAAAAAAAAAAAAGTAGGAACATTGAAGGTAATTGTTTCCATGGTATAGTATCCGTAGCTCAAAATTTATAAGCCTTAAAACCAACAATAACAAAATGTGATGTTTAGTTCTTGTTTTCCATTTTAATTACTCTCTACCCCTCTTCATCTACAAAGAGATTAGGTTTCCTTTCCTATCAAAACATAACCATTCGGGATCAAAACTTCCAGAAAACCATCTTTTATTTAATTGCAGGATGGTGTGTCACACTGATGCATTTCTGGGTTAGTGTCTTTTCTCAATGTTAGTGGGTCTGATCATGCATTTGATCTTCCCGAGTAAAGTCTATCTGGCTGGCTCCAGAATCTCATCTTCCAAGTTTGTTTTGTTTAGACTATAATATGTCTGCCCTGGCATTGGCTGTCTTAAACATACGTTTGAGGCCGTATTTCTACTGTACCTCCTCACTGAACCGTGTGCCCTTGCTAGTGTCTAGCACCTGTGGGTGTACACGGGAGTTGACAGTTTTGATGGGAGTTTACCATCAGAAAGCCAAATCGTTGTTAGTGACAAATGTATTTTTTTTCCCCCTCACTATTTCTGGTAGTTCAATAGAAACGATTTTGTAGTTTATTTGAGAAGCATGCAAAACTACAGCAAGGAAATCAAAGATTCTGGCATTATTTACATATACCTCAAAAGCCACATAGAATCCTTCAGTTTCTAGCTGTACCAAGTGCACTTTCATATGTGTTTATTGGATGTATACATGACACAGTCAGGGCCAGGAGGCAATGTTTATTACCACACCATTCCACTGGCTCTCTCAGCCTTCTCATCTGTGGATGTCTATCACTGAGATCTGTATATTTTAGAAATTGGAATGTCAACATTATTCTTTTTGGAATAAATGAAGGGACTCTGTGGGCGTGAGTTGTGGCTGGTTGCTAAGAATATCTAATCAGGTTGCATTGCTATAGCAACAGTGTTGCTAGGACTTTAAAGCTTCTCCCTAATCAGTTAGAATTCATAAGTGAGAGACATTATTTATCTGGATGGTATTTGAACGTGATCCTATGTAGCACAAGGCAGGACTCCTATACGTTGAAAAGGAATTGATATGCACAAATTAAGTATACCTCAGTTTACCGTTACTTAACTATATATAATCTACAGTATCAATGTATTGATTTCCTAAGCCCTATTTAGTTCAATTTTATTTCATCAGATTTTTCTAGGGACTCATAAAGTTGATAGATGATCAGTCATCAGTTATCAGTTATTTAAAAGGAAGAATATAATTTCATATGAATGTCACAGAACAGGACACCCAAGGAACCAAAAATCTTTATTAGTGTTGGTATTTTTACTTGTAGTTGTTAGGTCTCAAACTTGGGACATATGGCTAACTGAGGTATCAATTTAACATATAAAAGCAGATGCTGGCACCAGTCTCTTTCAGTACCATCTTTACCTGTTTCAGAGTCCTGGCTCCCCTCAACACTTCTCACCCTACCCCCTACCCTAACCTCCAGCCCCTGGGCTTCACTTCCCTTCTTCTAGCTTCTCTGTAGGCAGAGTTTCTCTGTGTCCTGGCAACCACTCCCAAATAACCACTCAGAGACTTATTATTAATTATAAATGCTCAGCCGATAGCTCAGGCTTGTTACTAGCTTACTCTTACATTTTAAATTAACCCCTATTTTTTATCTACCCTCTGCCACATGGCAGTATCTTCTTTGAACACAGTACGTTCATCTTGCTTCTCTCTGTATCTGCCCGTGACTCCCAAGACTCCACCTTTCTTCCCAGCATCCTCTTGTCTGACTGTACTACCTGGACTCCTGCCTAGCTACAGGCCAGTCATCTCTTTTATTAAACCAATCAGAAGGAGCCTTGGCAAATACATATCTTTACTTCTCTGATTGCTGTATAACCTCAATCATTTTGGTTCTGTGGTCTCTTGGTCTCTGGGTTCCCAGGTGCTCTCTTTGTTCACTCTTTTTCTTCTCCTCTTTTGGCCCCCATCCCCTCATGGCCCGGTTCCATCTGGACCATTCCAGATGCCTCCGGCTCTGCTCTCCCTTATATCTACAATAAACCTTCTCCTCTACTACATCTAGGAACAGTCATGTCCTCATTTTTTTCATTCAATAGTAATATTTCATACTCACCCAAAATGCAGTAACAATTTAGAAAGCATGAAGCAGATAGTTAAGAAAAAATTTCTTGAGACTTAACTACTTTTAACTTTGTAAAATTATGAATGTTTATAGTTTCTAAATAGATACACACGTATATGGTCTTGGCAGTTATAAAAAAGGCAAAATTATATTTTTCAAATGTTTTATAGCTATCTTTTTGTCTTGCTTTGTTTTCATGGAGCCCAGGCTGGCCTCAAAGTCTCGATAGCAGAGGTTGGTCTGGAACACTTAGTCGTCTTGTTTCCCCCTTCTAAGTCCTAAGGATGGGGTTACAGATGTGTGCCATGATGCCCCCCCCAGCAGAACTGAAAACTGTGCACTTGTGGGGAGAGATACTGGGATTTGTAATGCTTTGTGTGTGCTAGACAAGCTCTCTACCACAGCTACACCTCATCACCAAGCTGGATCTCAAGTATGCTTCTTCTGGCTTTGAACACTCTCCCCATTTAAAGGTACATTCAAAATACTGATACACTCTAGTCTATTGAAAGTTGGAAAGTCATGACGTTTATTAACTACCTGCTCTGTCATATTCCAAAACTCCCAAACCCAGGATTTCCTGTATACCAGGCTGGCTTCAAACTCATTATGTCACTGTGTAGCTAAAGACAACCTTGAACTTCTGAGCCCCCTGCCTCTACTCCTGAGTGTGGAGGTCACAGACTTTAGTTTAAGGATTGTGCAAACTGACATTTTGGTAATACTTAAAGTTGCTATTTTTCATGTTTTTACCTTGTTAAGCAAAGGAAGGAGATGGGTGTTGCTCCTACAGAATTATCCACTTTTTATTTTTCAAGGTAGGGTCTGTTACTGGGGCCAGGGATTCACTGACTGTGCTAGGCTGTCTGGCCAGAAAGCTCCAGGGATCTATTTGTCTCTAGTTCCCTAATACTGGGATTACAAGGGCACCTCACCACGTCCAGCTTTTGACATAGGCAGGTGCTGGGGAAGCAGCTCAGGTCCCCATGATTAGGTGGCAAGCACTTTGCCTATAGAGCTATGCTCACTTTCTCTCTCTCTCTCTTTCTCTCTCTCTCTCTTTCTTTTCTTCTCCCCTCTCTCTTTCTTTCCTCCTTCTTTCCCTTCCTTTCTTTTTTAAACTGTAGTTCCCAAGAATTGAACTCAGGTCCTCAGGGTTGGCAGCAGGTGCCTTTATCCTCTGCCTGCCTAGTGTTGCAATCTTCTCTCTTATATATTTTAGCTATTCCTACCCCTACCCCCAAGTACTAGGATTACAGGTATGTTTTACTACGTCCAGATTACAAAAATTCTTTACTAAAAAAAAAAAAAATAGGTGAATCTCAGAATAGTGCTCATATAGTTTCATGGTCTTTGATGGACAAATTATGTAAGCTGAAGCCTCTAATTTGACCTGTCATAAAAAGAGAAGGCTAAACCAACATTAAGAAGTTAAGGTTGTAATTCATTTTTTTTTTTTTGCAGTCTATAATTGCATTAGCTGGCTCTCCTGATACATGGAGCATCTATGAATCTTTAGAAACCAAAGCTATTTGGCTTCCATCCAAATGTTGGATTTGCATCCCTCATTAGCATGCAGGTTTTCACACGTTTTTAATGCACCAATTGTCTCAAGTGCAATCGAAGATGCACTGGGAAAACTTGGCTCGGGGAGGTGGAGTGCTAGCCGCAGCCTTCGGTTTTCATGGCTTTCCTATTAACTGGACACTTTGAAGCGATGGTGCATGATGCCATGGGATCCATCCCACTTGCTCTGAGAAGCTCTTTCTTTTACCATTTATTTTAGTGTCAAGTGACCCATCAGACCTGATCTTCTGGAATTGAGATCACTCATTTTCTGAGTAATTGGATGGTGAGCAGAAGAGCAAAGGGCTACTGAGACATTCTTTCTCATGTGGATGTAAAGGGATAGAGAAAAAAGAAAGTTCCACGCTTGGCGTGAGAACAGTGGGAATTCCTCACCATTCTCAATTATATTTCCCTTGAAAATAACAAGATAAAAATGTACAATGCGTTCGATTTTCACAGAGCTTTAGGTGCCAGTCAGATTCAATGTCTCTGTGTTCAGACTGACAAGACCAGTGTTCTGCAGCCTAAGGCAAGTGGCCGAAATTAATGACATAAAACACAGGCTCCTTGACAGGAAGTCATTTCCCAGATCTAGTGGTTGTGACTGAAAGAAAATTTGAGATGAAGTCTATTTTGGAGTAAGGACCACACTTTGAGAGATATTAGTTGCTGAGCATCAATCAAAACACCAGCTTACAATTAAAATGCCTAGTTTGACTTGGAAGAAGACTCTCTAAGGGACCATTGTGTTAAGAATCAGTGTCACAAGAGTTGGGCATATTCTCTTAAGAGAAGAGCCGATGCAAGGGTGAGGTAAATTAAATCATTCTTTACTGTTTCATAGCTTGTCAGTTCAGAAATTTGAGTTCAGACCTGAAGTGAGTACCTTTTTCACTTCTCCGAGACACGGTCTATGAGATGATTTTCAGGGTCATAGTCAGGACCAACCCAAAGCTCTAAGAAATACACAGACCCTGGCACCTGCGTGGTTTCCCTCCTGACATCCTGAGAACAAGAGGACCTTTAGAGGCAGGGGGCGTGTTTTTCCAGCCATCCCTGACAGCGTTTCAGCTAAGGGAAGTGACTGCATTCTTCTCCACTCTTTATTTTCTTCTTTTTTCCCCCTTGCTTTCCGAGACAGTGTTTCTTTGTGCAACAGTCCTGGCTGTAGTGGAACTCGCTTTGTAGACCAGGCTGGCCTCAAACTCATGGGGACCTACTTGGCTCTGTCTTCTGAGCGCTGGGATTCAAGGTATGCACCACCACGGCCCGGCTCTTTTCCCCTCTTCTTAAGGGCTGGCTTGTTGGGTAGGAATAAGTGGAATGAGATAACTGATTCTAAAAGACTGCTGATTTTGTTTTACCACAATTACACTCATTATTTCTATAGTCCTCTGTTACCCTCTATTATAATTATAATTCTAAATTTTGCATCTAAGGTTATATTTTTGGCACATATATAAAGTGAAGCTGGATCTTTTACATTATAAGACCCCTGCTCAAATTACATCTTGGAAGAGAACAACTATGCACTATTTTTCCATTGAGGGTTTAAGATAAGACTTCAGAGATCTTAAATTTGATACATTTAAGGCCTTTGCATATTCTTACATTTGAATATATATAATATATATACGTACATAATACATACATACACACATTCTGTATTTGGAGGAGCTGGCTAACAATCTACTGCCAGCCTTTTCTTATTTTAACGTATTACATGAACATAGTATTTCTCAGAAACATTCAATAAAAAATTCTTACCAATTCTTTATCGCTACCTTACAGTGTGAAATAGATACATAAAGAACATCTGAGAAAAACTACATATGTAAATAACTATATCTTTTTGCATTTAAAATTAGCCTAGCTATATAAAAGTCAGTTTTTTCAAAAGAAGGATATTTTAGTTAAATAGTATTATTTATGTTTTCAATTAAATGGTATCATTTACCTTTGATAGGTAAACAAAATGAATCAGTCAGGACATAAAATATCCTGGGGGGAAATTATACTCGTTTTTTGATGATTATGTAAATGTAGCCATTTTTTGTTCATATTAGTTTTTAAAATTTGTTTGAAAGAATAAAACCATTCTCAAATATGAGCTAGGAGGTAAGTTATTTATGAACACAGATTAACAATTATTTTTAGCATAAAAAGGCCATCTGTGCACAAAACAGTTATAATGGTATTCAACAGAATGTCAGTGCCTGCCAGGATCTGAGGCTGGATCTTCCTATGTTTCAAAGAGGCGGGGGGGGGGGGGGGGGGGGGGGGAGAGGCACTTCTTCCCTGGTTTTTTGTTTGCTCTAAGGGTAGTGATGGTGAATGCCTTTAATTCCAGCACGTGGGAGGTGGAAGCCGAGCTAGGAGGATCTCTGTGAATCTGTGAGTTTGAGGCCAGCTTGGTCACTTCCAGGACCATCAGTGCTGCACAGAGAAATCCTGTCTCAAAACACCAAAAAAAAAAAAAAAAAAAAAGAACTGAAACATTCTAGGGCCTCAGTAAAGGCACTTGCCACCAAGACCGATAACCTGAATTTGATCCCTAGGACCCATATGGTGGAAGGAGAGAATCAACTCCTACAAATTGTCTTCTGACCTCCACATTCATTGCTATGGAATACACACACACACACACACACACACACACACACACACACACACACTCACACACATACGTACACACACATATAAATACACACACACACACTCAAAACAAAAATAAAGACAAAATCCATACTTACCTAAAATCTTTAGTTTATAACCTTGATGACTATATAATTTTTGCTTGTAAGCTTGGCCGAATCCGTCTGTGTTGCTGGGTCTGCCTCTGAAATAGTCCTGGATAGTGAGGCATCCTTACCCTGGAGTCAGGGTCACACCACTGGACACTGCCCCGCAAGGGAAAGACGTGAGCCTGAGGTTCTGAAGAGGGAGCAGGATTCAGCGTTCCAAATCAGAGCGACATGGTGCAGAAATCATTGTAAATGTGTGAGGCTTTTGAATTCCTTATTAAGACATTTTCCATTTTTAGCATTTTATAATTTAAAAATAATGCTTTTAATTTGAGAATTTCACACAAAGTAGTACTTGTTTTTCCTCCTAACTCCTCCCAGATCTACTCTCCCATTTTGTACTTTTTTGTTTATATATTTTTTTAAGTTAATCTGAGTCAAAGAAGATCATACACTTTTGTTTCAAAGTAATTTTTAAATGATTTCATTCTACTTTAATTTTTTTCAGTGCCAGGAATTTAGTTGATTAGTGTGTGTGTGTGTGTGTGTGTGTGTGTGTGTGTGTGTGTGTGTCCCCATCCATTTGTGCACACTCCGGTGACTGCCCTGTGCATATGCAGAGGCCAGAGGACAACTTGTATAGTCTTTCCTCTGTCCACTTTAGTGTGGGTTTGGGGGGTCCACCTCAGGTCTCCAGGCTTGGGCAGCTAGTGCTCTTATCTGCAGAGCCATCTGGTAGCCCTGAAAGTAGTTTCAATGTCCAAATTCGTAAGGACCATGCCCTGTCAGAACAAGCAGGAATCTTAATGAGTTCGTTTGAAGACTGCAGGAGTGATGAAGGAGTCCACTTGAGGGCAGGTGTACCAGACCAGGATACTGTACTGGGAACTAGAGATTTTTCTTCCTTTTTACTTCCCTTTTTGGCAGGTTTTAATTGCAAGGCAGAGCTACAATACAGGTTGATAGTTAACAGTGGCAGGCAGCATTTTCTCTGAAATGCACCGGGGCCTGGTGCCGGGGAGAGAACAGCTGTTTTCTGCTGAATTCTTGGAATGTGAGAAGCAGTGATGTAAGGCCTTCTGAAGCTGAGAGAGCAGAGGGCATTGTTTCCTCTGCCTAAGCCCCGATGAAAAGAGTCTTTTGTACATAGGAGCAAGTCAGAGCCTCTGAGCATTTCTTCCCTGGGCGGCTTTTTATCATTCCACTGGGCCCTTAGTGTGAGTGGTTTCATGGGTTTCTGATAGCACATGACTATTTAATCTGTTAGCCCACAAATTACTCAGAACCAGAGTCCTCTAGAGTCAAAATAGGGGGATAGTCCTGTTTTCAGCATCTCAGGGAGAAAGTATAGCCCAGTGCCATGTGGAGAAAAGTTGGGCATGAGCTCGTCGGGAGTGGCTGTGCCACTTAAGGACTCTGGAGTTGTAAGACTCTTATTGAAACCCTCAGGTGGTGGTGGTGCACGCCTTTCATCCCAGCACTCAGGAGGCAGAGGCAGACGGGTCTCTGTGAGTTCGAGGCTCTCAGCTTTGACCTCAGCCATGCTACACCGCAGCTCTACAACTCAGATTTTTATCACTGGCATATGAACAATAGAACCGACTTCACAGGGTCGTTAACACACACTAACAGAAAAGATTTATAGAAAGAAAAGCGTTTGATCTTTGGTAAGCACCGGAAAAGTGGTAGCTATTTTTATGTTTTGTTCTAAAACATTCTGTAAAAGGTTGGCGTGCGGAATGAGACACACTATTAAACATTCTTTGTTTAAAAAATGTACGAGGATGGGGCTAGGGATCTGGCCCCAGTGCAGAGAGCTTGCCTGGTGAACACAAGGTTTGATCCCTCACACTGAACAAAACCAGGTATGGCAGCCCACGTCTGTCATCTCCGCACTGGGGAGGTGGAGGCAGGGAAGGGCAGAAGTTCGAAGTCACCCTCAGCTACATAACCACCTAGAGGCAAACCTGGGCCACATGATACCCTCTCTATTAACTCATTAAGTATCAGGATGGAAGTCTGACCAGATGCTGGCCAGATGTGTGACACAGGAGGTTAGCGGCCTCTCTTGTTCTTGTCTGATGAGCGGGGCGATGGTGGCAGTGATGCCCTGCTAGCTGTGTGCCTGGAGCTTCAGGCTGCCAGTGTGCTCAGTGCTTCCGCTACCTCAGTGGCTCAAATTCTGACACCTGAAGTGCGAGGAACTAGTATAACATTTTACAGAGTAGAAAAAAAAAAAAGTGCAGAGAAGAATCTGACCCTGCTCATTTAAAAGGTACCCATTGAGTGCCTCGTATATAAGGTTTTCCGACACTGAACGTGTGGCTGGAACTGCCCAGACAGAATTCCTGTCCTTATGGCTCTCTGTTACGATAAGGAACAGGAATGAACAAAAATTATTAAAAATAAACTATATTGTGGAATGCAATGATAAGTCCCAAGAAGGAAAAGAAAAATAAAGCAGTGGACAGCATGATATAATGTGTAATTTTCTACATAGTCACCAGGTGACAATTTTGGAAGCAACTGTAAAGGATATCAATGTCCCGGGAGAAGAACTAGGTGTTTGTGGGTTTCAGTTTACAACTCTATGTTGCTGCCATCACTTACTTACCTCCTGGGGACTCCTAAGAAAACCTAATGAAATGGTGTCAGTAAACTGGGAAGAATAATGCCTCTGTGGAAAAGAATTGTTACTCAAAGGAGTTGGGAAGGTGTAGTCTCAGGTCTACTAGGCATCTCCTCGCTACTGCTTTCTGATTTTTTCTTTAAAGCTACAATTAAAAAAAATATTCTAGTACAAAATACTTGAAGTCATTCCCCCAGGGTAATTCCCAATAGAAAAGACATCTCCCTCCACAATTCCACCTGGTGTAGATTCATATAGGGATTCAGTAGCTCTCAGGACAGTTGATGATCAGTTCTCTGGCTAAGATGGAGACCAAATGTACTTTATTGTACCAAATAAACCTCTCTTGATTTCCCAATTGAAGGCCATTTGGTTTTTCTGAAACTTCTTGCTAATACTGATGTCAAAACACATAGCTCTTTGAAAGTTAGTTTTCCTCTTTTCTTCTCTAAACAAATACTTCATGCGTAACTAGGCTACCCATAGAATTCA
The DNA here is from genome assembly GCF_949786415.1 of Peromyscus eremicus. Classification (NCBI taxonomy): domain Eukaryota; kingdom Metazoa; phylum Chordata; class Mammalia; order Rodentia; family Cricetidae; genus Peromyscus; species Peromyscus eremicus. The sequence goes on along the minus strand of NC_081421.1, from coordinate 98,579,180 downwards.
GGCCAACCTGACTCAACACACCCTGAAATGCTTCCAGGTTATAGTTAACAGTTTGTCTAGCCACCCCAATGAGACCAGCTACCTTCATGTGACTGGCCACTTCCTCTAGTGACTGAGTCCCATAAATTTCTATTCAGTTTCTATTCCCATTTCAAGACAATGTGGCTTTGAAAAAAATTCCCTGATGTATTTATGAAAGTCAAGGACTTTTCAAAACAAAGGGACCCATGGATGAGGATAAAGGACTGTTGTTCTAATTTCTAAAGGTCTTATAATAAAAAAAACCTGGTACCAGATATTAGGATAAATGCTGAAAGATCAGAGAGACAAAGGAACAAACCACTGCCATGTTTTACCTCTAGGACTCCTCAGCCTGAAAAGCCTTCAATTCCTTATATATCTTTCTCTGCCCAGCCATCACTTCCTAGCGCTGGGATTAATGGCGTGTGTGCTTCCCAAACAAAGGCATAAAATCTCAAGTGCTGGGATTAAAGGCGTGTGACTCCCAAGTATTAGGATTAAAGGTGTGTGCCACCACTGCCTGGTTCTGTTTCTGTCTTAGACTGAGTCAATCTCATGTAGTCCAGGGTAGCTTTGAACTCACAGAGATCCAGGCAGCTCTCTGCCTCCAGAGTGCTAGGATTAAAGGTGGTGCTACCATTGCCTGACCTCTATGGTCAATCTAGTGGCTTGTTCTGTCCTCTGATCTTCAGGCAAATTTCATTAGGGTATACAATATATCACCACAAAGGACCACAAGCTTTCCCAGCAGAGGTAAGAGGCTAGCAGGTTGTGGAACCCACAATGATTACTACCAGGTCTTGGTTCTAAGCTCCATGAAGTGACAATTGACAGTCCCAGGTGCTAACCGATGTGCATATTTATGCCTCATTTCTCTCTGCTCCTTTTTTTTTTTTTCTGAGACAGTGTATCATATAGTTCAGGTTAGCCTTGAACTCACTATGTTGCTGAGGATGGCTTTGAACTCCTCATTCTCTTGCCTCACCTCCTGAATGCAAGGGTTATCGAGTAGTGGCACCATGCCAGGATTTTCTTCTTTAATCTTGAAAAAGAAAAATAAGCCTAACTTTGTGAAACTTAGGCCTGCTGTGAGTGAGATGTTTTCGTACATTATCAGGGGAAATTCTCCTGAGAGGACCTGCGACAGTCCTTGGTTGCAGAGCGTATTCACAGCAGGCAGTGCTGGTGGTGCTGGCTGTCAGCTACTTGGAAGACTGAGGCACGAGGATGGAGTTAGTCTTCAAGGTTAGTCTTAAGTTAGTGAAGTCCTGTTTTAAAATACAAAACAGTAAAAGGAGGCTTTAGGGTATAGACAGAAGTTCGTGTTTCTAACATGTACAGGGTTCTGGGGACACCGTCACTACTGGAAAAAAAAAATAATGGCATATTATAGCAAAGCTATGCACATGGTGGGTGCCTGAGGAGGAGAGGTACAAATGTCATGGCATTTTTTTTTTTTACTTAGACCTTGTATCAGGCTTAATTTTCTTCTTCAAGTATACCGTGTGTGGTGGTTGAATAAGAACGGCCCCCATAGGCTCATAGATTTGAATGCTTGGCCATTAGGGAGTGGTCTACTTGAGAGGGATTAGGAGGTGTGGCTTTGTTGGAAGAAATATGTCATGGAAGGTGGACTTTCAGGTTTCAGAAGCCCAAGTCAGGCCCAGTGGCCCTCTGTCTTGCTGCTGCCTTTGTGTCTGGATGTAGAACTCTCAGCTACCATGTCTGCCTGCATGCTGCCATGCACCCTATGATAAGGATAATAGACTAAACCTCTGAAACCGTAATCAAGCCCCAATTAAATACTTTCTTTTTTATATTATTATAAAAACAATAATTGTCATGGTCATGGTATCTCATCACAGCAATAGGACATTGACTAAGACACCATGCTACAGTAGAAAGCTAGGTACACACACACACACACACACACACACACACACACACACACACACTAGGTGAAACACTGCCATTGAGCCATATCCCCAGCTCTTATTTCATGTAATTTTTACGGATATCAAGAAAATCATCTCAGAAAGTAGCTTTGCTGTTATAGGGATGATGACATCTTTTCTCACCATCATAGCCAACACTCCTGTAACAATAGGCTAACAAGGGACCAGCGTGACAAACTTACTTACTTCATCTCTGTTTTTTATGTTGTATAGCTTTCAGAAATGGATACTCAAGGGCTGGGCAAAAGCTGCCTGCTTTTGTGCTTTGATTCCAAAAGCAATGGTCAGCTGTGGAAAAATGGAGTATATGACAGAGATGGGAAGTCCATAGGGCCTGTGTGTCAGATTCTCTGTGACCTCCTTTCTGTAGCATTCCCTCCTCCCTATGGAATCTCTCTAGAATGAGTCTCCAGGAATCCAGAAGGGACTGCCCTAGAACTAGCTTGCTTTAAGTAGTTCTAGCTTTCAGAGAAGAGGAATTCTAGTTCTGTCATGCATTTTACTAGGGCCGGGAAGACCACTCTGCATGCCTTTCAATCTCCTTTTGTGCAAAGTTGTCAGCACAAGACATCAGTCACGCTCCAGGGCATCATGGTCTAAGCTCCAAAGCTGTATAAGGGCAGGACTTCATGAAATATACATAAATATTTGTAATTCACCAAGTGAGGCATATTATTACATATTAATGAATTCTTCGGTGGTCAAGGTTGTTTCTTCAAATGTGTGTGTGTGTGTGTGTGTGTGTGTGTTATGTGTTTCCTTCCATGGGAAAAGAAAATAAATTATCAGTTTTATCAGCACAGTGTTATTGGTCATGTATGTTTCTTTTTTAATACAAACATGTTTATAAATTTGTAGTTTTGGCAAATTCAGCAATGTAGTTCCTGCCATTTTTCAAAATGTACATTTTACCAGATTGCAAACTAAGAGCACAAAAATTATTTCTCTTAAAGCCTTTTCCCCCATTGTTAGTCTGCACATTTCTTGCTGTGTATGATAGCTCCAGGATAATAGTATTTTCCATCTGTTAGGAGTTGTAGTTCAAACATTTCACTATGCACAATGTGGACACTCTTACTCAGAACAGCTCAGACCTTGATCCAGTGCCTTGCTGGTGGTGGTCCTGGAGTCTAGGTGATCTCCTGAGGCCAGCTAGCCATTGCCTGTGGCCAGCACTGAGTGTATATGGAAAGTTAGGGTATGCTTTGTTCTTTGGAATGAACTATGATAGAGAAATTTAAAACTCAAGATAAAGTTGCTACCTCACCTGTCCTGGCTGACACTCTAATTCACTTAACCTTGAGGGTGTTAGAGAGCAGGTTTGGTGTAATAAAAATCATGCCTATTTTGGGGAGACTTCATATCACTTTCCTTTGGCTGACTGATGCAAGAATTATCCCTGAGAATTTAGGCACGTTCCCATTGTTGTATTTTTCCATCCCGCAGAGAGCATGCTGCTGAAGGTCTAGAGGTTAGCCTTATCAATACTATGGAGCTACAGTTAGAGGTTCTCCCTCTGTTACTTTAATTTCTGTAAAAGCAATAAATGTTAGGATTGAATTTTTAAAAGTATGGTGCTTACCTCTGGGGATGTCTATCTTAGTTAATGTTCTATCACTGTGAAGAGACACCATGACCAAGGCAATTCTTGTGAAAGAGAGCATTTAATTGGGGCCTTGCTTACAGTTTTGGAGGGTTAGCTCATGGTCATCATGGCAGGAAGCAGACAGACATGGCACCAGAGCAGTAGCTGAGGGCTGTACATCCTGATCTACTTAGTAGTCCGAGAGAGAGAGAGAGAGAGAGAGAGAGAGAGAGAGAGAGAGAGAGAGAGAGAGAGAGAGACAGAGAGAGACAGAGAGAGAGACAGAAAGACAGACAGACACTGGCCTGGTGTTGTCTTTTGAAACCTAAAGCCTACTCTCATGACATACTTTCTCCCACAAGGCCACACCTCCTAATCCTTTCCAAACAGTTAATCAACTGAGGACTAAGCATGTAAATACAGAATCCTAGGAAGGCCATTGTTATTCAAATCACCACAGTGGCTAATATTTAAAAAGTATTTTGAGTATGACCAGAAAGGAAGAGAGGAGTGAGCAACTTCACAAATGTAAACCAAAGACTAATATATCATCATGGAGATATCAGGCCAAATCTTAATTTCATCTTGCTTTTATTTATGCTTGAATATGAAGTTCCTGTCTCAATTCATGACCTCCTTATACATAATCTAATCCAGCAAGGTGCTGGCCCTGCATAAGCAACCCCAGCTGCATTGGTCATGGTCACTGTCAGCCTCCCACACTCCAGTCTATTTCCTTAAGCCTTCTGGATGGTACTCAAGGGCCTTACCCATGCACACAGTACCATAGAGGCCTCGGCATACAGATCTCCTTTGTGTACATAGTATGTTCTCCTTTGCCTAGAACACTGTGAATTTGTTGGTGGCTGCCCCAACTCCTTTTAGGTCCCTGAACAAACACAATTTCTCAGAGACTTGTCTGAGAATTGCATATGAAATACCATAGCCTCTACCTCACCCTGGCACCTCATCTTGTGTTGAATTGCCACCAGCCATATTCCACCTTTTCTTGTTAAATTGAGGCTCCTGTCTCCGTATCCCTGCAGATACCATACACAACAATGAGAGAGTCTTTGTTCAATGCTGCAGCCCAAGCACCTGGCTCAGTTTCTGGCACTCAGTGGCTGCTTGTCACGAATAATCAGGAGACATTCAATGGACTGCTTTCGTGAGAAGGAATTTGGGACAGGAGCAGTGGAGGAAGCTGATGAAGGCCCCCTTTTCATGGAACTGAGATCTCATTTTTGTTTGTTTGTTTTGTCAAGGATCAAGTTCACTTTAAATCTCCTAGTATAGCGATGTCACACGTGTCATAGTTCATTACCTCAGTGTGGCTCCTCAAAGACATAAGGGGTACATTTACCAACACAGCATCCCTCTCCATTGCAGAGACAGGAGGTAATTCTCAACAGTGTTGTTAACCAGGTTTCCTTTTACTGAAAATAACTAACATGAAAGATATTCCCTCAAAGAGGCACAGGGAGGCACCTGGCTAAATTTGGGGATATTAGTTTCCATCATTAAAACCGCTCAACTTGCCTCATAGAAAAGGAGCTCAACAGGACATTAATGTTTTCCTTGATCTACAAAAACAAACAAATGAAACACTGAAAGGGGGAAATCCCAAGGCATCCAGGAACTAGCTCATATAACCCAACCGTTCTTGCTGTTTCCGTAGCTAAGCAATAGTCACGCGGCTTGTGGTGTGCCCCATAATCCTGAACTGAGTGAAGAGAATCTATTCGCTCGTGTCTTTGAAGGACCTCATAGCTGGCTTCTTAAAGGAGTCTGTGTTGTTTTGAATGAGAAATGTCTCCCGTAGACTCATGCATTTGGACACGGGGTCCCCAGGTAGGTTTGCTGTTTGTGACATTATAGGTAGGTGTTGGCTTGCTGGAGGATGACACCACTAGGGGGCAGGCTTTGAGAGATTATAGCCTTGCCCCATTTCCAGTTCACGCTCTCCTTTTTGTGTTTGTGGTTGAGATGTGATTGCTCAGCTTCCTACTCTTACTACCTGCTGAATGCTTTCCTCTCCCACTCCTCACCATTATGGACTCACCTTCTGGAACTGTAAGCCAAAATAAACTCTTTCTTCTGTAAGTTGCTATGGTCTTGGCGTTTTATCACAGCAACAGAAAAGTAAACAATATAGACTTCAATCACTTCATGCAAATTTAAACACACCTTTGCCATCCAGTGGCTAGAAGACAGCATAATTCATTATTTTTCTAAATATTTGTTAGTCACAGATGTAACACGAATCTTAAAAAGTCTTATTAATAAAAAACCTGGAGCCAGATATTGGGGTGGAAACTGAGAGTTCAAAGAAGCAAAAAAAGCCAGCCGCAAGTTCTTACCACTATGAAATCCTCAGCCCAAGAGAGAGCTACTTCCTGTATACTCACACCTATATGCCTTTCTGTGACCTTCTGTCTTACTTCCTCTCTCCACCCAGCTACATCACTTCCTCTTTTCACCCAGCTCTATCACTTCCTGTCTGTCTGTACAGATCTCTAGACCTCTATAATTAACTAGCACTGGGATTAAAGGCATGTGCCACCATGCCTGGCTCTGTTCCCAGTGTGGCCTTGAACTCACAGAGATACGATGAATCTCTGCTTCCTGAATGCAAGGATTAAAGGTGTGTGCCTGACCTCTATGTTTAATATAGTGGCTGGCTTTGTCCTCTGATCTCCAGGCAAGGTTTACTTGTTAGAGCACAAATAAAATATCACCACACACGGAATTTCTGGCCTTGTGGTAGGACTGAAAAAGTGTGGAGGGTGCTTTCTTTAAAGCAGTATAGATTTATCTTTTCCAACAATGTTTTCTTTTATGTTTTGAACTAACAGAAATCCATGTTAACATTAAAATTATCTGTTTGAGGGAGATTTGAAATATATTACGTTTGTCTTAGATACCATTTTGAGAGCATACAACAGATTTTTTTTTTCCTCTTAGAATTTTCTGCTATCATCATACAAAAACCAAAATTCTTTGGACAAACATTTCCCCTAATTCTTAAGTTTATAATCCTTATGCAAAGTGGTTGTCCTATTGATCTTTCCTGTACTGCTTGCCTTGATTTACCTTAATGACAATCAGAACCTATCTTTGCCTGTTACTCTAATCACGTTACTTTTCCCTTCCATTTTTTTTTTTCCCTGCAATGCCACAAAGTCCATCCACTATCCCATCCTCACCTCTCAGTTAGGTTATAAGAATCCTCACAGGGTGAAGGGCTTTACTTGGGGAGGGGGAGAGGCTCTCCCTAGACACTCATTTGTTTTGTCTTTTTTGTTTGTTTCTTTTGGACAGGGCCTCATGTAACCCAGGTTAGCCTAAAACTTGCAATGTAGCTGAGGGGATTCTAAAAGATGCAGCACCACAGCCTTCATCTCCTTGAGTACGCTTATTGACCATCATCTCATTCCTACACCCTCCATACCCTCCACATCCACGTTTCCTTTCTGAGAAACCCATCTCCACTGTATTTTTTCATTTTATCCAAGCAAATGTATTTTTCTTTTTGTACCTTATGCATGTCACATTCTTCTATTCAAAAACCTGGCTGAAAATTGGTCTCTGTGCTGCTGTTTAAAGCTTCTCTTCAATCATGTCTTCAGTCTTTCAAAATGAATGCAACTCTGTCCTATGCAGCAGTAATTAGCTTTGTACATTGTGTTTCTTGGCTTCTTGTGAATAGTTGATGAGTACCTTCGGTTTCCTCTGTGAAACTTGTAATTATAAATTGCTAAGGAGATCCAAGGACTGAAGGAAGGGGTCCCACTCTCAGATCAGGCACTGTTTGGTGGAAAAAGCAGCATTTAGCCAGACATGGCTTATCTGTAATTGCAGAAGCTGAGAGAAAGAGGCAGGGGAGTTGTGAGTTGGAGACCAGCCTGGGTACATAATGATTTCCAGACCAACCTGGAGTACATAGAAAGACTCCCTCAAAATCAAAATGCTCACTCTCCAGCCCTCCACCCCCCCCTCCAAAAAAAAAGAAAAGAAAGGAAAGATAAAAGCAGCTTTTGAAATACGTGGAGTTGTAGAGGTATGGATGCCATAGTTAATGTGGGGCAACAGGTGGCCTTCCTAATAGCTAGGTGGCTTTAAGGAGGAGAAATGATGTATAGTCAGCTAATGCAGATTAGTTAACCTTCACATGTGTTAATTTTCTAGTATGTAAACTTTAAAGCAGAACTATTCAGTTCAAGTAAATGAGTGAAGCTCCTTTGGAATTAGAAGAATCTCCTGGGTGTAGCCAGACACTTTTCTCTGTCCTGCCCTGGTCCCACAGTCCCACAGTTCCACAGCCTCTTTTAAAATAATCACTCAGAGGCTTAATATTAATTACAAACTGTTCAGTCTATGGCTCAGGCTTATTGCTAGCTAGCTATTACATCTTCAATTAACCCATTTCTATAAACCTATGTTTTGCCACGTGGCCGTGGCATTACTGGTCTGCTGGCATGTTGTTCCTTGGGTGGTGGGCTGGCATCTGCCCTTGACTCCACCCTTCTTCTTCTTGTATCTGTCTTGGATTTCCTGCCTGGATATAACTTGTCTTACCATAGCCTAAAGCAGCTTCTTTATTAACCAGTAGTAGCAACACATATTTAGAGAATGACCGTCCCACAGCACTTGGATTCTTCATTAATTTAGACTTGCATATTTGGTAGAATTCCTCCACTTCTTAACTCTGTTGTAAGCAAACTCAACAGCTTGAATGTCAGGATGAATGGCCACTGGCATCAGGGACCTGGCATGGAGGCAAATACCCCATCTAAAGAGGCCACTGTGATTCTGCTGCCTGTAGTGCCCTATTGGCCAGCCTGAGTTTTTAGAAATAAGTAGTAAAACATTTGAAATAAAATCTCATTGTTAATGTAAATTCTAACAGAACCAAAACAAATGTGTGAGGCAGACTACATGCATTGAAGCCATACAGTCAAGCTACATCCAACCCAAAGACCCCCATGACATACATCCTGGTGACCAGGCCAGTCAAAGACCCTTCATGCATTGGAGAGCTATGGTTTTAAGTTTCCTGATAGCAGGAGCCATGTCTACATTTCCCTTCTTTTTTAGCAACCAAGCATTGTGACTGTAGATTGTCAATGAGACATTTTTACCACATCAGAGCTTTGGATTGACTTATAGCTGGAAGTTTCAAGCTACAAGGATGGTTTCCATGGACAGAGAGAGTTGGTAAGTATGAGGATGGCCATTTATAAGAGAGGCTCAAGAGCTAAGCTGTGGAAAGAGCAAATTTGGTGAGCAAAGATTTAGCTGCATGCAAAGGAATTAGATAAAAAGAGTCATGGAGGGCAGGCTTCTGTCTGGAAATGTGGGATGATGAGGAACCAGGAGAAGAGGCTATCTCTAAGCTGGGTTGTGCTGAGTGGCTTTCTGAAGGGAAGAAGTACACCTGTTAGTTCAGGGAAGACACGGTTTGATTTAGCTGAGTGTCAGTTATTGGAAACCTTGGACAGGGTGGCTTTTTGCCATGGTTGGTATAGAGCCAGACTGGAGAAGAAGAGCTAGAAATGAGAAAGTAGAAATCTCAGAGGTACGCTGAGATGAGAAGAAGGCAAAGTTGAGATCGGAGGAAGCCATCTCTGTCAGGGAGGGTGAGGGATGGTGTGCTGGGTATGGGGAGCATTTGTACTTGCTTGAAGTTGGGTAGTGATGCGACATCCTCATGGTCACTGCTTCCTTGGAAAGTAAGTGATTCTTTTCTTCTGACTTGAGTATCTGGTGACATGTGAACCCTTCTGTGGTTGGAATAGCTAAAGCATCGCAGTTCTTGGGAGCTTCTGTGTGGAATAATTAATAAAGTTATGTGTTTCTATTTGTAGGTGCTTGGAGGTTCAGTGTCATTGTTACCTCAACGGTTACAGGAAAATATATGTCTGTATTTGAAAGTCACTCTAGTTTGTAACAGTGTCTCAGGTCCATGGGATTTCCTTAAGTGTGGCTTATGCTTCAAATAATAATACTGCAGGTTTGGTCTGAGTCCACAGAATAGTGTGGTTTTTGCTGATTGTGCAGAACCTGATCTCTCTATCTGCTTGCATGCAGTCCTTCTACTTAACTCAGGGGCTGCCCTTTCTTGGGGCTACCATTACCACAGCTTTTGAAAAGCAGGCGCCTGCCCCTGGGACTACAACATTACATCAGGTTACCCAGAGCTAAAGAAGAGCTCATTTCCCCAGGGGTCAAACAGCTCTTTCCTTTCCTCTCTATTGAATGGTATGAAACATTTCTACTTTTCAGAACTTAAGAATTCCTTTACGTCTGCGCTCTCAGGAAAAATACATTGAGTTACCTGTTGAGATGTGTATAGAAAATGAACAGAAGTCTCTTTGTTGAAATTTCCTTAAAAACACAGAAATATATATCTCACAGGGGAAGGAGATTAGTGGACTTACTTGGAAATGGCGACATGGATGGAATAATTGATATCTTTGTTTGCCATACACTATCATACGAGATCCTATGTTGTGTCCAAATTTTATTGATGTTAAACATAACAAAACTATGAAGCTGTATGATGTGTGTGCCCTGACTTGTCCATTTGCTTATTTCCGTTGTTCTGCACTGGTGATGTTATAATAGGTGACTGATGGGCATCTATCCAACATGTACTTATGTAGCACTTACTATGTATATTCTGCTTTCCTATTAAGAGTCAACAATTTGCTTAAATCTAGCAGGGTACAAGGCAATCCAGCCACTGCAATAGAGTGAGGTGAAGGTCATGTTAGAGGAATACTGAATATTCTGATAGTAGGTAAATTACCATTGTAAGAGGACAGAGGTTTCTCAAAGGAAGTATCCTGAAAGCTAGGAGGCCTGGACAAATGAGTAGGAAGGAACAGAAGGGAGAGTAGGGAGGATGTCCCAGAAGCCTTTCAGGACATAACAAGTTAGGAAGTAGGCAGAACATTTCTTAGCCCTTATTTGTCCAATAGGCATATGTATTAAACACCTAGTTTGTGCAAGGCACTGAATGCAGTGATCGACACTGGAAACTATAAAAATGCAGAGGGATTATTACATGGTATTTAATACTAAGGGACATACGGTTGACACACTAAGAAAACTGAAGGATGGTATATATCTACGTATGTGATGGTATAGGCACGCTCCAAGAGGGCAGTAATACAAAGGGAGAACATCTGTGTGTGGGAGGGGTTAGAAGAAGGGTGGGGATGAGTTTTGCAAAGCTAAGACTGGTGCTGCACCCTTGGGAGCCCAGCTCTGGGGAGGCTGAGGCAGGGGGATATTGAGTTTGAGGTCAGCCTGGGCTACAGAGTGAATTCAGAAGAGGAGAGCAACTGAGCTGAAAAACACATGCAAACAAACACCTCAGTTTTGTTCAGGTTTTCACAGACCTAAGGAGCTTAGTGTTCACCACATCTAAGGGCCACTGAGCTCTAATAGGCTGGAATGGCCTTCTCAGTCACAAACAAAGCCTGGCCTGTACCATTTTCTCTGAACCTCACTAATGAAGAATGACTTACTTAATTGGATATCTAAAAATAAAAAGTAAGCCAAGCAAGAAACGACTGTCTAAAATGTCTTGAAAGGCCAAGAAGTATAAGGATGTCTGTTCACTTGTTCTCAGATTACAAGTGAGAAATGGAAGCATCTATGCCTTCCTAAGTACATAACACCCCCACGATTTTACATGTATTTCTCTTTGCTATATTTGGAGTGGAAATGTATAATCTGACTTACTTTCTGGATCACCCACTACTAGGGCACAGCTTTTCACATGAAAAGTTAATACTTAATATTTATGATCTAAAAGAAAATACAAATAAAGCAGTATAGAATATTGTATTATTTATAAACATCTTCAAAAGTCAACAAGTAATATTGAAAATAGACTATGTATTTCAACTGTAGGATTAAAATAAAGTCAAAACAGAATTCGCTTTTTATATAACAGTACCAAGAATCACATGATGAAAAGGATGCTCAGTCATGTAATCTTCCATTTGGCTCTCTTTGTATTTAACCACTGAAGTGGTCACTTCCAGCCTGGCCCAACTGTTTAGAGAAAAGTCTGTTGAAGCATTAATGGATAGAATACTTCTAGTTCCTCCTTGTGGGACACTGAACAGTATGCCTGGTTTGGGCCCACCTTATTTAATAACATTCTGGCAAAAACCAATCTAGCATATGTCCACGAGATTTTTACTTGATGCGCTAATTAGGCAAGACCCTAAAACTAGAAATAAAGTTAGGTTTACAAATAGGGAATGATGGTCCCATATAGGGAAGCAATTACAGGAGTTGATACAATAAACAGAGGAAAAGAACAAGAAACAAATCTATTATAAGCAAAATATAAATCAAGAATTTACCGCCATTATTTGAAATGTGTCTGTACCATGATGAGTGTGGATTGTATTGTTTATGTGTGTGTGATAATTGTCTATATACTTTAAGAACTATAAAGTAAAACTGGAGAACATCCAAAGGTCTCTTAGTTAGGGTTTCTATTGCTGTGAAGAGACACCATGACCAAGGCAATTCTTTTTTTTGAGACAGAGTTTCTCTGTGTAGCCCTCGATGTTCTGGAACTTACTCTATAGACCAGGCTGGCTTCAAACTCACAGAGATCTACCAGTCTCTGCTTCCCAAGTGCTGGGATTAAAGACATGTACTACCACCACCCAGCCAACCAAGACAATTTTTATACAGAAAAACATTTAATTGGGACTGGCTTACAGCCTTAGAGGTTTAGTCCATTATCATCATGGTGAGAAGTATGGCAGCATGCAGGCAGACATGGTGTTGGAGAAGGGGCTGAGAATTCTACATCTTGATCCACAGGCAAGAGAACTGACCTGAGCTTCTGAGACCTCAAAGCCCACCTGCATAAGACACTTCCTTCAACAAGGCCGCACGTACTCCAACAGGCCACACCTCCTAATGGTGTCACTCCCTATGGTCCAAGTATTCAAACTATGAGTCTATGGGGACCATTCCTATTTAAACCACCACAAAAGGCAATCCAAATAATAGTAAAGAAGGGATTAGGGGCGGGGGTGATGGTTCAGTGGGTAGAGCAGTTGCTATGTAAATATGAGGACCAGAGGTTGGATCCCCAGCACTTATATAAAAGCTTGGTGAGCTTGGTGGCCAACTAAAAACCCAGAGTGCAGGAGGAAGACACAGAGTAAGCAGGCTTAGCTCCATTAGTCAAGCTGCAGGCCCCTAGTTCAGCAAGAGGCCTGCCTCAGTGAATAAAGTGGAAGTCAATTAGGAGGAAATCTGGTGTCAATCTATGGCCTCTATGTGTCTGTTCATGTGTACTCATACACACACACACACACACACACACACACACACACACACACACACACATGCACATCTGTGAACATTCTCATACAGATGCTAGAAAAAGAAAGCATAGAGGTTTGAAAATTTTTGGGTAGTTCAAGGTAAAAAAAAATGTGAGTTGGAAAGAGGAAAGTATAAATGTTTTAAATACAGAAGAGATTTTTTTTTAGTGGGATGGGTCTTGGTCTTTTCTATACAGAAAGAGGGAAAGTGTTTTTTTTTTTTTTCTAGTGGACTTCAAGGGTGAGAAATATTAGAGAAGCCAAGGACAATAGTGGAAAGCTGGGTGGAGACATCCTTAGTTTCCCTTTATGACCCAAGAGATTCATTTGCTTGAAAAATACTGAGCTGATGGCTCAGGCTGTCTGCCAGCTCTGTGACTGTAATTTGAAATTGGCCAAAAAGGCTTTGAAATTTAATTTGCAGTAAACACAAAGAAGAGCTGTACGACATTATTATTTATGAGACTTCTGTAAGAGATGCAGTAGAAAGAATTAATTCTATAATCAGTTTATTAATTGGCTCAAAGTTTCTCTGTAGCTCTTCTCCTTTGGAGATATTTGTCTTTCTCTGACCTCTGCTCATCTTGCCTTGGGGGAGAGAGACACCTTGGGGACTGTCGCAGAATAATGGGCAGATGGGCTGATTCCTTACCTATTGGTTAGCTGGGATGGTTTGACTTTAAACTTCACCCTAAGGGACTGCAGCCACTTACAGTGAGGTTTACTTGGTCGCCAAAATGTAATTAAAAATAAGAGAATATTTCACCTTCCACTCTCCCGCACTATTTCTATTTTATTTTTAATTCTGCTTACATTGGTGACAGTGTTATCCCTGATGAGACCTTGAGGAGATGGCAGTTTGTTCCTTTGTTCTTTTGTTATCAGGACAGGACAGATGTAACTGCAGCTTTATGCAGGAGGCAGCTAGAGGAAGCCTCTCATTACAGAAGCGTCGGGAAATCCCACTGGAACAGCCCTGTGCTCTCACTTAGTAAATGTGAAACACAGGATGAACAAGCAGCGGGCCGTAGTATCAAATGCAGGGCTCTATAAATCGCATACCTTTTGTGCGCTTGTCTCTTTTCTTCCCTTCCCTTTCTTCTCTAAGACAAAATATTTGTATTTTTTTTTCAATTAAGCCGAGTGTGTTTTGAGGTAGTAACAATGAGATGAAGTGAGCATGTGGTCAGGTTATAGTTTAATACTTCTATGAGCTCAGTAACATACTTCAGTAACTAAGACCTCCCGAAACCAAAGCATCCTGAAATCTGCAGCAGAGATGTCAATGCTGTCTGACATGGATGAAAGTATTAGTAGGACTCCACTGAACAGTTCTGAGCAGTGTACTTTAGCTACACACATTGTAAGACATGGTGCAGTGTGAATCATTTTTTTAGAGGGAGAAAAATGTGAAGTGTTTTGAAACATTTGAATTGTTGGAATGGGTGTTTTGAATGGTTTCTACATATAGAAAATGTATTGCCAGATAGATTTGGTCTAGGCATGAGGATAATGTGTATGAGAAGTCAAGGGTATGGGTTAAATACAAGAAACTCGAGGCTGAGTATGGGAGTGGAAAATGTGGCTGCAGTCCCTTGCCACTCACTGAGGCTTACCTTGCTTAGTTTTCTGTAGAACAAGAGCCACAGATGACTCTTACAGAGGGCTATGGTGAGGGAGAGAGCCACAGATGACTCTTACAGAGGGCTATGGTGAGGGAGAGAGCCACAGATGACTCTTACAGAGGGCTATGGTGAGGGAGAGAGCCACAGATGACTCTTACAGAGGGCTATGGTGAGGGAGAGAGCCACAGATGACTCTTACAGAGGGCTATGGTGAGGGAGAGAGAGAGAGCCACAGATGACTTCTTACAGAGGACTATGATGACAGAGAGAGAGAGAGAAAGAGCCACAGATGACTCTTACAGAGGGCTATGGTGAGGGAGAGAGCCACAGATGACTTCTTGCAGAGCGCTATGGTGAGAGTTGAGGCCATTGATCTTGATAAAGATGTTCTGTGAATGTCAAGTGTCAACCTAATGCAGTACCAGTTTGCCTCCTCATTGGGAAATTGAATTCTGGTTTTCCCAGTGGGGTTTAAAATGGATTCCAGAGTAATGAAATATCAATCCTCCTTGTCTCTCGAGTCCTTTTCTACAGTCTCCATTCTCACTTTTACTCATTTAAGTGTTAGTCTGAAGGAATTTCACGCCACTGTGTACTAGATGTCCCAATGTAGTACTGATGATGCTGAATTCTGGTAGTCTGTAGAGTATTTGTGTGAGCCCCAAATCTTTCAGTTAGGTTGTAATATGTCTAGGAAATATTGCTCCAAAGTAGCTCCATTTATTTTGCAATATCAATGTCACCAATGGAAGATACAAAATTCTTTTAGGGAGAAGGGAAGTACTCTTCTCCGCTTAAATGAGTCTTATTTGTTTTATGTTATCCAAACAAATTGTCTGCTGTGTTCTTCAGCTGGTGTGGCATTTCTAGGACTCAAATCCATGAACAGTTGTCTTCTGAAAATAATCTGTTAGCATCTTTTTTTTTTTTTTTTAAAAAAAACATTCTTGCAGTTTCATCAGAGGAATTGAAATTTGGAGATACCCCATAAAATAACTTCTAGTCACATGGAAAGCATAGGCACATTCTCATGATCACAATATGGCTCAGTGGATAACAGCTCAGACTGCTCATGCAGAGGATCTAAGTTCAGTTCCCAGCATCCCTGTCAGATGGTTCATAACCCCCTGTAATTCCACCTCTGGGGTATCTGATGCCTCTGGTCTCTGTGGGCCATCTCACACATCTCCCCGCATACACAAAATGAAAGACAAATTTTTGTTTGTTTGTTTTGATTTTTCAAAATAGGGCTGGCTTCTCTGTGTAACAGCCCTGGCTGTCCTGCAACTCACTGTGTAGACCAGTCTGGCTTTGATCTCACAGGGGTCTGCCTGCCTCTGCCTCCTGGGTGCTGGGATTAGAGGCATATGACACCACAGCCCAGCTTTTTAAGACAAATCTTTCAAAACAAACAAACAAAAAAAGATCTTGATAAACAGGGACTCAAGGAATGCCATGAGCCTCTAGAATAACAACATTTCATCCAAACTTGGATTATGTGAAGAAGTGTGTGCTCTGCATGGCTAAGCATGTGTTGGGGCCAGAACCTTGGAAATCACAGGTAGAGTTTAAACTGTTTTCTTAGAAAGAAGGCACTCAAATTGGCCACTAATTCAGTTCGTGGTCCACCCAGGAAAGGCATTGTTGTGTCCTTAGTAATTCATCCTGTGGAGTAAATCCTGAGCTCAGGGTCTCTAGTGGCTTAGCAATAAAAAAGAACTCTCCAGGGTGTAGCACTTACAACAAAGTTTCTCCTTTACCCATCAAATACCAACAGTGTTATCAGCCTGTGCCTTGCTGTGGTTTTGAAGAAGTGAGCTTACTCTCTCTCATAATAACGGCTGACAGTTTAAGAAGTTTCTGTGTTCAATTTCAAGTTTAAGACAGAAGTTCTTTTCATTAGGACCCTTTGTGGACATTATAGAGAATCTCATCCTGCAATGGAACTGGGAATGTTGAAAATCAAATTGATGGATGTTTTATTCTTAGAGGGTGGTTTCTGAGAGAACTGAAAGAATCTTTCACCACCCATTTGTTGCTAGCTTGACATTGGCAGCCACCAGCTGTCACCTGCCTGATTCTCTCTTCTGTCTTGCCTTGCCACTGCTCCAGGGATGCTTGGGGTTCTGAATGACAGGCCAAGCATCATCACCATCCTTGATGATGCTCCTTGGCTTGCTGGATGACTGCAGTGTCTGCTGGGGCTGTGACGCCAGTAAATGGATCTGGAGCTGTCCACTTATCTTTTCGTCCCCTCCTCTTCATTTGTGTGTGACTGTAGCTATGCCAAATTAGCTAGCAGAATGGAATGAGTAGTTTGCTGGGGGACAATTTAAAAAAACAGAGGGAAAAATGCTCCAACTCAAATAGAAGAGTTGGCTTATGTGCCAGTATAGAAAAACACTGAATGTGGGTTAGAGTTGAAGATGATGATTATGTGAAAAAAGAGGGGAAAATTAGGCAAAAGCTTCTTGAGTCTTAAACATTCCTTATATTAGCCAAGAGGAGGAGCCCACTGATGTTTGTATCTCTTAAAGGGAGTAACTAGTTGGGCTTTAAATCTTAGCAAAATAATTCGAATTCATCTGCAATTTATTCAACTGGCCAACACATTACATGCCCTTTGTTCAGAATTGTTGGTAAGAAAATATTGATGAGAAAAGACTCGCCCATTAAAAGGAGCCTTCCCGGGAATAGTTTTAACTTTCAATGGTTAGACGGAAGGTAGGAATAGAAAATTCTCAGTAAGAAGAGAGTATCTCTTTCTATATGTCCTTGAAGAAAATTATTGCATCTTGATTAACTCTGTATCTCTAGAGTAGAAGACAAAGCCTGGCTGTCAGAACCACCTGGTGGTGGTTGCTGAAGGCATACTGACCTGTTTCTGAGGACGTGTGGAAAAGGAGAATATTACTTGATTCATTTAGCCCAATGATATCCCTCTCTTCTTTAGTCCTGGTGTAAGATGGCGTATTTGAGAAGTTGTTTTGGCATTTCCCCTGCATTATGAAATTCATTTCCTTACATAAATATTTAAAATGTTAGTAACATATCTGAGAACTATGTGGAGAGATACAGACATTTTCTGTGGGTTATCCAAGAACTAATGTCAAATATCTCACAGACTAAACATTTCAATCTTCTGGAACTCATCCTTTGTTCTAAGTTAAGTTGACATCTACTTAAAAAAAAGAAAGAAAGCAAACCAGACTTTCCTATCACTGTAGATGTTGTAAGTTAGTGACAGGGGAAACATAACTGAAACAAACAAGCAACAGCAATAAAGAAGAGCAGCAGCTTTAACTCAAAATAGAAAAGACAGTTATTAGAGTTAGGCTGTAGCTCAGGAGTAGAATGCTTGCATAGCATGCAGGAAGTCTTGAGCTCGATCTTCCTATTGACAACAAAACTACTTACCAACGGGGCAGACTTTCTTTGGTGTCTTCCAGGAGAATGGGTTGTCTTGGATTTATCTGCAAGGGAAGAAAAGGCAGATGCATATTAAGTAGCTACTGACTTGTGTGATCAACACAGACAAAAAGTGGAGGAGTGAGGGGCTTGGCAAAGGCATTTACTGAAGTTTACTAAAGTTGTTAGAAAATTCCACTTGAGGTCTAGTGGGCAAAAGCACTTGCCACGAATGCTAGGTGACCTAAGTTTAGTTCCTCAGATCCATAACGAAAGGAGAGAAGTGACTCTCAAAAGTTGTCCTCTGACCTCCACACACACTCTGTGGCATGCGCTGGGCCCAGTAATAATAAATACACTTAAACATCAAAAAAGAAAAATCTTTACTTGATACTTCAAAAGAATTGAGTCAGTTGTAAGACTTGAGGATGGCAGACTGTAGAGAGAATAAAGAAAACAGGAATAGGAATTTTTATCTTGGGAGTTTTCACTAGCCTACCAAATTAGGATGTGGCACCTCTCCTAGAAGCTCTCATGTCCTTTTTTTCCTTAACAAGAATGTAATCATACACTGTATTTTGATTTAATCTGTCCTCCATCTTCTGATATAGATAGCTTTGAGTAGACTGCTTGGAAGCATAGATGCTTTTGAGCACTTGCTGCAGGCATTTGAAATTATTCTGAGAATAGTGGGGACTCAAACACCGGTTCCCAAGGAATAAATGCACAGCTGTCTAGAGTTCAGACAGGAGCACAGAACAAGGCCCAGCTTGTTGAGCCTCGTGGTTCAAAACTGGGAGGAAAGAGATGGAATAGTAGATAGTGGAAGGAATCCATTAGATGTGTTTCTAAGGCAGAAACAAAAGACTGTGTTCCTGGATGTCAGTGGTGGGAATGAGAAAAGGGAAGAGTGATCAGTTCAAACCTCATTCATGAGGCTCATAGATTTAGGGACTTTTAGCAAGGGGGTAAAAGAAAAGGTAAAAAGGGACCAGCCTGCCAGCAGAACCCAGTGTTTCTTGTTTCTCTGTCTCTGGACCTAAGCTGGTTCAGGTTCTTTTGAAAATGGACCATTATTTTCCCCCTCACTATATGTAAAGAATGATTTATTTACTTTATATATATATATATATATATGTGTGTGTGTGTGTGTGTGTGTGTGTGTGTGTGTGTGTGTGCATACCTGCTTGTCTCTATGTGCGTCACACGTGTGCAGATGTCCAGGACTACCAAAGAGGGTATTGGAGCCCTTGGGACTGGAGTTAAAGGCAGTGCTGAGAACCAAACCTGGGTCCTCTCCAAGAGCAACAAGTGCTCTTAACCACTGAGCCATTTCTTCAGCCCTCTTTTTATTTTTATATTTTATTTTTACAGTTGTATGGCACAGAGAGTGTGAAGGAGAGACCTATTTTCCTCTTAGCTGTAGACAAGTGCAAAGGACAGTTTAGCATGCTACTGCAGATATGTAGAGCAACCTGCAGCCTTTGAAATGTTCCATTGGGGAAAGAATATTTTTTTTTTGCTGGGTTACCTTTTCTGGGAGAGATCTGAACAAGTGTCGATTCACTCCACGTGGAGTTCCAACAAAAGGCTAAAGAGACAAGCCTTAGCAAGTGAGTTTGTTGGGGTTACCCACAGGCGCACGGAGAAGAGGTTAAACACGGGAGCATGCGTCATGCGTCATGGGCTGCATCACGGAGCAACCCACACCAGCACGGATGACTACTCAGGAAAGCTGTGTCTTCAGGTTCCCTGTTCAGCTTTCAGGCGGCTCCAGCAACGACTGTTATTCCCCAGCAGTCATTTGCTGCATCTAAACCTGGAAAAAGGGCCTCCTGAGTCTCAAAAGTCTGATGAACTTCCTGAGTCTTGTGAATTTCTCTCTGCGCCCTAGGAGGGAAGTTGTCAATGCAAAGGAAACATGGGTGATGTCCCCTATCCTAATTGCTCTTCTGTGATGTAACCTTTCCACCACACCACGCACAGGGGCACTCCATTTCTTCACCCCTTGAACTCGAGTGCACCATTTTGATGCTTTGACCAATAAAATATGGCAGAACTTTTTATGGCCTGGCAGTTTCCATTGTCTACCTCTTGGACGCCAGCTGTCATGGAGGAATGCATCTACCTTGGGATCACCAAACCGAGAGATGCTCAGGCCATCTGGAGAAGCTCTGAGGAACAAATTGACATGCAGGAAAGAGTAACAAGTACCGAGGAGCCAGAGAGTTAATAAGGATCCACCGTAGGTGGGCTCCGCATGCATAACATGAATCAGAATGAGCCGGACAGCAGATCCTGGCCTGAGTCCCTGACCCACAAACTTGTGAGCAAAATAAAAGCATTGATAAAGCCAGAAAATTTATAAAGTAATTTGTGACAGTAGTGGATAAATGGATTAGCATCAGTATGGACTGCTGGGAGGTAGAAGTTAGATAGTAAACTAACGTTTCAGTTTCAACAAATCTTAAATGTGAGGGAGAGTAGTGGCCCAACATTAGTGTGATAGTTTGAATGAGCCCTCCATAGGCTCACAGGGAGTAACATTATTTGAAAGGATTAGGAGATGTGGCCTTACTGGAGAGAGTGTGTCACTGGGGGTGGGGTTTGAGGTTTTGGAAGCTCAAGCCAGGCCCAGTGGCTTATTCCCTCTTCCTGCTGCCTGTGGATCAGGATGTAGTATGCTCAGCTCCTTTTCCAGCACCATGTCTGCCTGTGTGCTGCCATGCTTTCCCACTTGATGAGAATGTGTTAAACCTCTGAACTTGTAAGCCAGTCCCAGTGAAATGTTTTCCTTTATAAGAGTTGCTGTGTTCATGGTGTCTCTTCACAGCAATAGAAACCCTAACTAAGACAATTAGTTATTTATTTAGAAGGGTAAAATTTCAAACTGAATTTCTTTACTACCCATTGTCTTTTTTATTTAAAGACTGAAGCTGTAATGTTTATCATGGATTCCCCAGTATCATTCACAGGAAAGGGTAATAATGTAAAAACACTAGCTCACCTCTACATTAATTCTCTTTTGCCTCTTCTACTCTGATCAACACGTTTTAGTAATCCCTCACCTAATTTTTCGGTGTTTTGAAGCTTTTGGGGAAAATTATCCCATTAGCTTTTTGTTGTTCTTCTTGTTGTTTTCTTTTTAATTTTTATTTTGCATATATTTATTTAAGAAAGTGACTCTTGTAGCCCAGGCTAGCCTAGAACTCACTGTGTAGATGAGATGACCTTGGATGTCTGATACTTCTGGCTCAGCCTTTGGAGCGCTGGGATCACAGGTAGATACCACCATGCATACTCAGGATCAAACCCAGGGCTTTGTGTATGCTAGGCAAGCACTCTTCCAACTGAGCCACATCCCCAGCCTCCTACTCTATGTTCCTGAAGTTCAAAATAATAGCTTCTTGGCCTTTTGCTTAAAACTTGAGTGTAATACCTAAAACATTTCTACCTGGGGCTTAGTGATTTATATAACTTCTCACCCTGGGTACATCTGAGCAATTTAAGGGTCTATATGTTTGCTGCAGGTGAAGAATCCCAAAGTTCACTTTAACAGAATGACAACTACTGGAAGACGTGGACACTGGATTCAGAATGAGAAAACTTGTAATGTGTAGCCTTGAATAGAGAACGTTACCTAGTGGATTCTAGTTTACTACATGTTGAGATGGGGGTGGGTACCGGGTCTGATGTTCTGTGTTCTTTTCTGATGCCATGACGGCCTGTGTTCTCACGCATCTCTCTCTTTTTTTTTTTTTTTTTCATCCACATAGGGGTATTTATTCTTACGAGTCTAAGTCTGCTTTCCAAACGGTGGGAAGCCTAGGCTTGCTGTGGTCTGCAGATGGAATTCCCCACAGCAGAAGCCCCTGTGGGAACCAAATGGACCTTGGTGTCGAGAAAGCACAGGGCTGGGAATGAAACGGCTGTGTGTAGAGGCACTTGCTGCCAAGCTTGATGACCTGTGCTTAATTAATCCACAGGACCCACGTTACAAAAGGAGAGAAACAATGTTCACAAGTTGTCTTCATGTTGTGGCACTCACTCAAGTATTCACACACACATACATACTGTTTTAAAGTTGAGTGTGGTGGCATACTACTGTGTGTTCCAGGCCAGCTTGGTCTACAGGAGGTCCTGTCTTCAAAGCAAAACAAAACACTACATACAGCCGGGCGGTGGTGGCGCACGCCTTTAATCCCAGCACTCGGGAGGCAGAGCCAGGTGGATCTCTGTGAGTTCGAGGCCAGCCTGGACTACCAAGTGAGTTCCAGGAAAGGCGCAAAGCTACACAGAGAAACCCTGTCTCGAAAAACCAAAAAAAAAAAAAAAAAAAAAAAAAAAAAAAAAAAAAAAAAAAAAAAAAAAACACTACATACAAAGGGTAGAGTTCTGGTGGGGCTGACATGCACCAAAAAATACTTCAAGACTTGGTTTTTAGGTGGGAGAGATGGCTCAGCAGTTAGCAGTTAAGAGCAATGGATAGCCTTTAATCCCAGCACTCTAAAGGCAGAGGTGGTCCTGGTCTACAGAGTTCCAGGATAGCCAGGCTACGCAAGAGAAACCTTGTCTAGGGGACGTAAAAAAAAGCAATGGCTGCAGAGGACCCAGGTTTGGTTCCCAGAACCCACATGGCTGCTCAACTCCAGGGGAACTCAATGTCCTCTTCTGTCTCTTTACACACAGTGCACAGACATACATGTAGAAAAAAAACCCCAAAGACACCCATACAGAGAGAATTAAAAAAAATTTTTTTTTTTTAAGCTGAGCATGGTGAGACCTTTAATCCCAGCACTCAGGAGGTCAGCAGCAGGCTGATCTCTGAGTGTAAGGCCAGCCAGTGAGTTCCAGTCCAGGACAGCCAGAGCTACACAAAGAAACCTTGCTTTGAAGAAAGACAAACAAAAACAATTTTTCTGAAGACTTGGTTTTTCTTAGCTTGAGCCCACTAGGACTTCCAGAGTCTCACGCATCTCTTAAATATGATTTGTTTATATAGGGTTAAATGCAGAGGCTATGGGTTATTTATGTGCTGGGTTTTAATCAATAGATTTATAGATTAGAGGAAAATTTATTTTCACATAGTAAAACTTGCTTGATATTACAAATATTTCCAGGGGTAGTCAAGTTACCCTGGAAGAATGTCTGTCAAGGACACAACCTGCTTCAGCGTCCTACTCCTTTGCAGCTACAGGGAAACCCAATTAGAACATCTATTTTCAAGAACTCGTATCACCAGAGACTGAGGAAACAGTGGAGCAGGCAGGTAACAGTACGTCCTAAAAAACTGACCTAGCCCCGAAGATGCGCACGGAAAGCTCACCCACATTCTGCTTGTCTGTGAAAGGCTACTTTTGATCTAAAAGACTGTGGCTAATATTTACATATTTATGTAACAGGAGACTATTACTGATTTCAGTAATTATGGATTTGGAGGTGAGGTGGAAGGCTCAGATTATACAGTGTGGGCTCCAGTGGCTTTCTATTTAGGTTCAAAAGGTAAAATTTGAAGCCAAATACCTGTTTGGTAAATCTTATATCTGGAATAACATGAAAACAAGCTTCTGATTGACTGCTACTAATCCTGCTTTAAATCCATCTCGCTGGGTTGGGTGACTCACACCTGCCATCCCAGTACTACAGATACACTGTGGCGGGAAGATCAAAAGTTCAAGGGCAGCCTCTGTTTCTTAGTGAGACTGTCTAGAAAAACAACAACAACAACAACAAAATCCACTCAGTGGACCAGTTTCTGAGTCTGCTCCCATCAGGATAGACACCCTCTAAGTGTATCAGAAGCAATGATTTATGGTCCTTTGGTTGTCTAAAGGGAGCGGTCCTTCACTGTACTCATTTAAGTAAGAATTAAGGGTTCCTTGGTTTCAAATAACCATAGATAACTTTGACTCAGGCTTTTCAACACTTACCCATAACAAGACTCCCACAGCCGGGCTCTTCGGGCTGTAATGTGGATCTTGAACTAGGTTTTTCTACTTCTAACTGGTTTTGGTATCTGGAGAGTGGCAAATGTTTGAGTCCTGTTCTCTCCTTTCCTAAAGGAAATGGATTTCAAAGATGTCCCCTTGAAGGCTCCTCTTGCCCATCCCTCTAGCTTCTCACTTCTTTCTGACCTGTGACCGTGACTGTAACACCTTTAATGGTGACAGACTAATGAATGAGTCTGTCCACTCCATCACCATCATCTCTTCCAGGATACTGCTGTAGCTTCAGACATAGCTCTTCACACCCTTCCTTCAGCTCTCACTCAGTAGCCTCCTGTAAAGAACACTCTTTTGAAAGTGGTGCCCATGTACACTTCATTTCTTCCCTAGACCGTTAAAGAGATACATGCAGCTTTTCTGGCTGTTTTAGTTACTTTTCTTGTTACTGTGAGCAAATACCTGCTAAGAGGCAACTTAAGAGAGGAAATGATTTATTATGGTTCCGGGTTCAAGAGGACAAAGGTCATCATGTTAGGGAAGGCATGGCGGTAGAAGTGGCCACAGGCTGGTATTGTAACTTTCTCACATCTGGGGATCAGAAATCAGAGAGAAATTCTGCACCAGGGTGTAAACTTTAAGACTCACTTTCTCTTTTGAGTCTGTGTCTCCTAAAGCTCCACAACATTCCAATCTTCGTAAGTTAACAGGGCCGCGTTGCCACATGGCTCTCAGGTTGTATACTCTAAGATAGCATACATGGGCAATGTGTTAGTTTGGTACTGTCGAAACAAATGTTACAGACAAGCTATCTTAGAAAATGTATTCCTCACAGTCCTGGAAGACCAACACCAACAGCTCTGGAGTCTTGACGTGGGTCTACTACTTCCTGATTTGTTTCTCACTGAATCCACAGATAAACAAGAGGAAAAGTGACCCTCTCCTGTGAGTTCTTAAAAGGCCACTAAACCCATGAGGGCTCCACCCTCAGGCCTGTTCTGAAGTAATTTATGTGATGACTTGATGTTGAAGAGTATCCAGGTAGTTTCCAGAGGGGATTAACATCTAACCCAGTAGACCAAGTCGGGAAAAGTCCTCTCTCACTAGTGCCTAAAGTCACCATCTAATCCAAGTGGCATCTGTCAGAATCCAGATGGAATAAAAAAGTGGATGGAGGTAAGATATCGCTCTTTTCCTTTGGGACCTCCATCTCTTTCTCCTCCATCTTCTCAGTATTCCAGATTCTCTTTGATGCCTTCAGCCTCGGACTAAACCACTAACTTTCTTGGTTCTCCGGCTTGTAGGAGACTATCTTGTGGGATTTCTTAGCCTCCATAATTGCATGAAGTAAGCTGATTCCCACATTAAATCTTTTCCAGTTTTAGAAATCCTTTTGGTTTTTTATCTCTTTTCAGAGCCCTCACTAATATGCATCTCCAAAGGCCCCAGATCCCACCACACTTAGGATTTCAATGTTTGAAGTTTGAGGATCACCAACATCCAGGCATAAGAGATAACTACATGGGCCAGGTGTGGTGGTACAGAGAACTACACATGAAGGTGACAGTTGATACATAGCCACACTTGGTGATGTCTTAAGGCCTAAGATTGAGTCGTCAGAGGGCACACGCTCACACTGCGCATCTGAGAAGGTCACTCTTCCCAACTGTCATCTCGCACATTGTTCTTCAGGTAGATGTGTCAGAACTTTGGGTTCAGATGTTCTCAATTTACAAGGTGCTTCCTCTAAGCTTTCCCCATTTTGTGCTTCTACACCTTACAAAGAGAGCCACTCACAGTTCCTGATGATTCTCATGTTTAGAATAGGAGTTCCTCTGGGGAAAAGGTGGCTTAATTCATGCCAAGGTCCCAACATGTGGATCTCAGCATTTGGTATCCTTCACACAGCAAGTACCTGTTGAATAAATAATAAGTGAATGATGTAAGGGACAGGAGAGGCTTAAAGGAGAGAGAGAGAGAGAGAGGAACTGCTTCACACTGGTGTTGACAGTGAAACACGGGAGCTCTCCTGACTGGTCCGTGAGCCTGGGGTTAGATCCCGGGTAGATGGAATACTGTACAGAGTCTACAGATCATCTCTTAAAGAGGAACAGTACAAAACAGGATGAAGTATGAGCAGCAGGCAATTCAGGAAAAGCCCTGGAGGTGGGCAGCCCTGGGAGCCAGAAGCGCCACAAACACCAGGGCCTCTGTAACTGAATTTTGAGAGGGTGAAGTTTCCCTTTGTTTTCTTTCTACCTTTCATTTTGCTATGTTTCTTCCTTTGGGGAAAAAGAAAAAAGAAAAAAAAACAACAAACATAAAACCAAGAAGCCTGAGAGTGCCACAAAAATGGGCTACTTTATGAGATATGTAAAATCAGTGGCTTTTCTTGTGGGAAAATCTCTGAGGGAAGCCACTTAAGGAACAAAGGTTTCCCCAGGGCTCACAGGTCGAGGGAGCCGTCCGTCATGGCAGGGAGGATGCTGTGCTGAGGGTGGCTGTAGCTGTGGTGCAGGGATGTGGGGCAGCTGCTCACATTGTCCACCAGTCAGGAACCTGAAAGAGACGCCTGCTGTGTTTATCCTTTGGTCTTTTTCCCTAGTTCAGGATTCCAGACCACGGATGGTGCCCCTCACATTCAGGGTGAGTCTTTCTGCCTCATGTATGTGCTCAAAAAACGCCGTCACAGACATGCCCAGCAGTTTGACTCCTAGGCTGATTCTAAATCCTGTCGAGGGCCTGGGGTGATGGATCAGTGATTAAGAGCGCGTGCTCTACAATCATGAGGAGCTGGGCTAAAATCCCCAGCACCTGAGGTGTGTAGGACTGTGTGTACCTGTCACCTCAGTGCTGAGGGGGCAGATCCTGAGGGCTCACTGGTCAGCCATCCTAATCTAAGTGATGAGCCTCCAGTTCAGTGAGAGGCCCCTTCTCAAGACAATAAGGCGGAGAAAGGGAGGAAGACACTCAGCAAACTTCTCTCGCCTTTGCATATTCACACACAGCCACCTCAGAATTCTCACATGTAGACACTGTACACACATTCATATTCTCCCCTCTCTCTCACACTTTCTTTCAGACATACACACACACACACACACACACACACACACACACACACACACACACACACACTAACAAAACCCCATCAAATTGACATCAAGATAAACCATTGCAAGTTCTAAGTTTCTGTTCTCTGTAGGTCAAGAGGGGGTCCACAGTGATTACCCCGGTGACTTTCAGCAGCAGAATGCAAAGAATGTATCCAGGAAGAGAGCTAGGAGGAAAAGAAGGATGGACAGGAGTTGACCTGAGAATATGATACCATAAACCTACAAGGCACCCCTTCCTCATACCCCTTATAAAAAATATTTATCTCTGTGGCTCTACTGACCCCCCTTTGATTCCTCACTTTCTAATCGGGCCAGCGCCTTTAGTCCGGGAAATAAGATCCATTTCTCACGGCTCAGAACTTTGATGTACTGAGTGTCATTCGTGTAACATGCTAAAGTGAACAGATACGGTTGGTTACCACTGACTAGCTGCTGTGAAAAGCAGCGTCACAATTTCCGTGACTAACACACTGGAGAAATAGTTTTCCACTCCTCTCGATATCAGTAGAAAAATGAGAATTGTCTCCACATGCTAACAGAGACCTGCCCGAGCCTTTTGCAGCCTGTGGCTCTTCCACCTCATGGGTGAGATCTTCCTCTGTGTTTAGCATACGTGTAACGAGAGCATAACATCATTATGGGTGGGCTTTATTAGCAAACCTGAAGGTGGTATGCGAGTCTACTCATATCGTACAGGGTGCAACCAAGTCTCATAACTAACCAACCACACTGAGATGGGAGACTATGGCTGTAGTCTCTTCGTAGGGGGCCATAGCAAAGTATCCATGTATGACACAGAGTAGTAAGACATTATAACTACCATCTTCACAGTTGTAAAATCTGAAGTCCAAAGTTACGGAGTCACCCAGAAAGAATGGGGCTTAAGGAGGTAGCTTAGTTGCTAGACTGCTTGCCTAGCGTGTACAAAGTGCTGAGTTTGACCCCCAGCACAGCACAGCATAAAACTGGGTGTGGTGGCCCGTGCTCTAATCTAGCACTTAAGAGGTAGCGACAAGAGGATCAGCAAGTAGTTCAAGGTAGTTCTTAGTTACAAGTCAAATTTGAGGACATTCTGAGTTGCATGAAACCTTGCCTGGAGCGGGTGGGCGTGCTGGCGGGGGTGGGGGGTGGGGGGGTGGTGGTGGTGGTGGGGGTGGTTGGGAGGGGAAGCGGAGAGGTACAGTAGTCAGGTCATGTTCTTTCTGAAGCTCCAAAGGCTGCCTCTCCACCTCCTCCTGAGTTCTGGTGGCTGCTGGCACTTCCTGACATTCCTTTTCCTGCAGCAGGTTTCTTCGGTTTCTGCCTCCGTCCTCGCGTGCCTCCTTCCCCGTATGTCTCTGAGCAGGTCTCTCTTTTTGCAGAACGCGGCCATTGCAGGTTAGGACTTACTCTAAACCATCGCAGCCTCATCTAAGTGCGGCTGGATCTGTAAAGACCTGGTGTCCAAATGCAGCCACGTCCACACGTACGAAGACACTGATTGACAGTTTCATTCATAGCAACGGTGTACCTGCATGGCACCTCCAGAAGAAAAATGGACTGGGGAATTCCTGTCCAATTTCTGCCAAGTTGTTAAGGTTTTCAGCCCCAGGGGCGGAGCATTTTGAGAACTTTACCCAACTGAACCTTTTAAACATTGTTTCTATGAAAATGCATTTGTAACATCAGACAGCTCTGACTCACAAATGAACTTTGGAAGGTAATCTGTCTCTAAGGCATAATGGCTTATTCTCCAAAGAACTTTACTCCACTCAGATAGTCTTATGGTTAAAAAAAAAAAGGCTGATTTTAGATTTTTAAAATACTATTAGCTCTAATGGTTTAATAAAACAGAACAGGCATATTAAAATTAATATAAGCACCTATAAATCTCCATGCCTTTAAGGTATGTGGCATAAAACCTATCAAGACCTCACCCTTTCTCTGTGTGGGTTGCTGACATGTGACTGGTTTCTGCCCCTGGCGTTTCCATCTTAGTCTTGCTTTGCCCGTCTTACTTCATTGTATAAAGCAGCTGCTTTTCATTGACTGTAGTCATGATTTAGTAAAGGAATAGTGGATTTCAACCAGAGGAATGTAATCTCTAGATTGTATTAACTTTGTTACCTTGGGCAAATCAGCCAAACTGTCTGTGCCCTGGTTTTCTTATCCATATTGGAATTAAAATGAGTCTTCTCCCTTTGTGGTTATGAGAGTCTCATTAAAAATCACTAAATGCTTATTGTGTGCATGATTGTGGGTGCTTGGGTACAGTAAAGGGAGAATATAGAGCCCTGCGCTTGTGAGGCTTTCTATCCCTAAAGAAAACAAAGAGTTTATGAATTATAAGCTGTGTTATAGATTTAAGGTGTTAGCATCATTGTTACTCTGAATCCATCAGCTCCAATTTTCAAATATGCTTAAAAACATTGTTTGAAAAAAACTTACAGCTTCTAGATAACAAGAAGAACATAAAAGAAAAGGAAAATCTAAGATTTGAAAACATCTACTGTGGTATAAACTCAAACTCATGGTAAATATTGAAAATGTCCCTTCCTTCCTTCCTTCCTTCCTTCCTTCCTTCCTTCCTTCCTTCTTCCTTTCCTTCCTTCATTCATTCCTTCCTTCCTTCCTTCCTTCCTTCCTTCCTTCTTTCCTTCCTTCCTTCCCTCTCTCCCTCCCTCTCTTCTTTCTCTCTTTCTTCCTTCCTTCCTTCCTTCCTTCCTTCCTTCCTTCCTTCCTTCCTTCCCTCCCTCCCTCCCTCCCTCCCTCCCTCCCTCCCTCCCTCCCTCCCTCCCTTCTTTCTTTCTTTCTTTCTTTCTTTCTTTCTTTCTTTCTTTCTTTCTTTCTTTCTCTTTCTTTTCTCTTGTAACCCAGGCTGGCCTTGAACTCTCTGTGTGATAAAAGTTGGCCATTAATTCCTGATCCTTCTGCTTCCACCTCCCAACTGTTGTGATTAAAGGAGTGTACCCCCATACTCCTTCCTTTCTTCCTTCTAGGCACATCTTACTCTGTAGCCCAGGCTAGCCTTGATATTGGATTGATCCTTCTGCTTCAGCCTTCCACTCACTGGGACTACAGCCATGTACCACCACGTTTGGCTCAATATTGAACATATTTCTGTATTGTATTTAAAAATAGTTCCTTGGCTTCTACCAGACACTGCACACTGTGTCAGGTTCATGGGGCATGTCAATGTATATATAAACCCTGCCTTCAAGGAGTTTAGGGTCCGTTTGGCCTGCATGCTCACTTCACATTGTTAGGATAGAAATGAAAGAGTTTCTGGATGAGAGGCACAAATTGAAGACGTCAGAAGGTGAAGAAAGAGCAGCTAGACATTTGGACAGTCCCTCCTGGGTGAAATAGTTACTATAGGTTAATGTAGATGTTTACCTCTATCGGGAGCTGGCATTATGTTAGTGCCATTCTTTCACTCTGAAAAACAAGTATGTGTAAGATTTTCTATTTTTCTATTTCTATAACAGCATTGTTATGCATTGACGCTGAAACATGATCCCGGGTATGATGGTAATGGGGGAGGAAAGGCTTCAGGAGGTGACTGAATCACATGGACAGAGTCATGAATGGGTTAGGGACCTTTCAAAAGGATACTAGCTGGGCCCCCTCCTTTGCCCTTCTGCTTCTTCCATCATGTATCCACAGCAAAGAGCATTTAGGTACTGTCTTGGGAAAAGATACTTGGCCCTCTCTAGAGCCAAAGATGCTGTGCCATGATCTTGGATTTCCTAGTCTCTAGAACTGTGAGGTAGACATTTGTATTATTTATGAATTATCTAGTCTCAGACATTTAACACCAGAAAAGGATTAGGACAAACACTCTGGCATTTTTTTTTTTTTTTTTTTTTTTTGGATTACCTAAGGCAGAGGACTGAACCTGGGTATTTAAAGTTGTTCATTGCCTATATGGAAAGCACCGTTATAAGAGGTTGGCCAAACTCTATCAGAAGTTACCAGATCATAAACTGCTATACTATGAAGTGTGTTTGTTTCCAGTTTGTATAGAGATGAACAATGAGTATTCTAATTTGTCAACCAACTCTATTGATTGAAAAGCTGATTCTGAGTTCCAAGAATGATGACTATTCATAATGTGTCTCTGGTAGACCTAGCTACTATAGACATCTTCCTTCTTTTTCTGAGGACTTTCAATGGCTGTCCTCCTTGACTGTACTATTTTTCTTTCAGAGAGTTGCTTGGCTAGATCCCTCACTTCATTCAGATTTCTGGGGACCGTGCCCAGGCACCTTACATAAACCATCATCTGCCTCTCGTCACTCTCCGCCCTACTTTTCCCTCATAGAACTCACTAATATTTTTGCTTCTCATCTAATCTCCCTGTTAGAATATAAGCAATCTAGTGATAAACATGTTTTCTGTTTTCTTTGCTCCCGTGTCCCTGGGGGTCAGAGGGAGTCTCCCTGGTTCTTTATTTTGGCCACATGGTAGGTATTCAATACATATTTATTGAGTCATGGTTCAGGTTTCTAAGCCGAGGTTGCGCCCAAGAAAAGTCAAGTCAAGGGACTCCCCTAGAGAAGGGGAGGGAACAAGGAAAGACGAGGGAGGATGGTAGATAGACAGGGGACATCTTGAAAATTTTGGTGTGGACTCTGATAACAGTAGAAGTTACTTCTGGAAGCTTCTTGTAGACATTCTCGTAGGGCTTTGTGTCAGAACAAAGGAAGCTCGGAGTCTTTGCCCTGTCTGTGGGACCCCGGTGTCACTGTGGCACAGTGCTTGTGGGATGGATGTGCTGGAACAGAAGCAAGGGAGGGAGTGAGGGTGGCAAGGTGTGGCTAACTCAGTGTGGGATGTGGCAAGCATCTCCGGACAGCGAGGCAGAGAGAAGGAGCAGTGAGAAAATAATGTGAAGTCTTTGTTGAGGTGTTTGTTGGCAGGTGACTTCATGTAAGAAGCATCTTTAAGGAAGACATTTCCGAGTTGAGAGCATCACATTTGTGGTAATAATGGGATTCCTAATAGAAATGCAGAGGTACTCTCAGTCTTCACAGCATACTTACGTACATTATCTCCCTGTTTTAAGTCTCACTGTTTTTACACTTAAGTAGTCTGCATGTTATACTTTGAGTTTTCTAGGAATAAGGATGAGTAGTTAGCATGTGTGCTTGTGCAAAATATATCTAGCTCTGCTTGCTCCCACAGTTTAACAGTAAATATAGAAATAGCCACCTTGATCCAATAGATGAAATTAGGATTCTTGTTACATAAGCAAAACACATTGTCTTACCCAGAACAGTTCTGGAAAATCAGATGAAAAGGTCCCTGAGATTAGAGCTTATGTTTTATTCACCAGTCAATCGAACTGTGCTCAGAGAATCTCTATAATAGGTATGAAATGTTTTACCTCCGTGACATGTTGTTTGTCTTACATATTTAACAGACCTTGGTTAACTGCTGTTAAGGAAGGCTGTTGTGTTGGTTCTGAGAAAATCAACGATGATCTTCCCTCCTTCCGTTATCTCTAGGCTGTCAAGTGGTGAATGGGTGGGGTGGGGGTGGGGTGGGGGTGGAGGTGGGGTGATACAGGTGCTATCAGAGCTTGCCTTGCCAGGAGGCCCAGGAGGGAGTGGTCAGGTTGCTGATGGCTGTTGAAGCTGTTCTCAAGCTTGATGATAGAAGCCATTCTTAAGCAGAGTTTTAAAAGGTTATAGCCTTGCATCAAGTGACTAGCATGGTAAAAATGTAACTTTCTTATAATTACTTTAGGAGATTAATAGACTCCATTTCCTCATCTGGACCCGCTACAATGCACCCCTTCGGGTTCAGACATTCAAGTGTCATCATTTTCTCTGTATGCATTGTGTCTTTCCCACTGAAGTACCTGGAGGAAGAAAATGAAGTGCAGGTTTTATGCGTGGCAGGCACCGATCCTGTAATGGGTGTGTCGAAAGGCAAGCAGCAGGGTTCCCCAAATTGCTCCTGTCCCGGGCATTCTTTTTTTCACAGCGTTCTTTATTGTAGCCTGTCCCCCGATGGTAATTGGTTGAATCCGATTTAACAATGCAGTCAGATAAACAGTTGTGGCAGCTGCTACCATGGCAACGTCACCGTCCTCGCCCTCCTAGCGCGCGCCCCTTCCCCACCCCTCCTCCTGCTCCCGCCTGCCTCCTGCAAGTGCATGCTCGCCAGTGGTCTGTTTCCGCGGCCGGGGTTGATGGCACAGCT
The DNA here is from genome assembly GCF_949786415.1 of Peromyscus eremicus. Taxonomy (NCBI): domain Eukaryota; kingdom Metazoa; phylum Chordata; class Mammalia; order Rodentia; family Cricetidae; genus Peromyscus; species Peromyscus eremicus. The sequence goes on along the minus strand of NC_081421.1, from coordinate 98,545,971 downwards.
ATTTCCTTCCCAAATTGCTCAAAATGATGAACGAAGATGCAGCTCAGAAAAGCGACAGTGGAGAAAAGTTCAACGGCAGTAGTCAGAGAAGAAAAAGACCCAAGAAGGTGCATTGGAGGCTCCAGAACGTCTGTATATAAATGTGTGTGTGTGTGTGTGTGTGTGTGTGTGTGTGTGTGTGTGTGTGTGTGTGCATGCCACTGCAAGGCTGGGGAAGCCGTGGGGGCTTAGGAGTAACTAACTATAGACAGTAGGAGTGCCAAGCCTTGCTTTGGAAAGAGGCAGGTGCAAACGCCTGCTTTCTGGGGATTCGGAATGAAGCCTGGGGTTCACTATGAACCCGTGACTGGAGCACGGTGAAGTGAGCACGGATAAGGTGTGTTCGGAAGCTCGCTGGGGCTTGCCATCTCCTGTGTATGCTTTGGGTGTTCACTGGCTACAAGTCGTTTATTACTATTGTTTTTTCTTTGAATGACTGAGTTTAAGAGTCAGAATGTATAGCGAGGTGGCTTTGGAAGCGTAACACAGATTTTTGGCCAGCTGTGTTTGCTGGGTGATGATCTTGAGATGGCTAGACAGGGTATGCCTTTTTGGTCCCACCCTTAGTGTGTTCTTCCTATGGAGGAAAGACTGGTGACTGGAGCAGCAGGATTCCCTGGCGGCATGCTCTTTCTTTGCTTTCTTAGATCCTCTGCAGTTTTCTCTGACATTAGCGTGATAGCTCTTTCAAAGATTAAGATAAACAGCTAAAGATATTATGGGCTGGGGGGAGGGGTTGGGCACACAAAGCAGTGTGTAGGATTTCTTACTCTGATACATTCCCACATCCTTGATTTTCATGGAAATGACACCAGTGTGTGTGTGTGTGTGTGTGTGTGTGTGTGTGTGTGTGTGGTGGGGGGTTGTTGCAAACTAGGCGGCCCCACCCAGCACTTCTTTATGGCCTGACTCCTGGTGAACTGTTGCCTTCCAGAGCTCTTGAGCCCCACCTTTGAAAGAGATGCTTCCCAGATCAATCCTAAGATCCCTTCATATCCTGGAGGAAGAATATGGGCGGGGTATTTCATCTGATTCTCACAGAAATGATTTCTACTGCTTTGATGTCTTTGGATTTTGAAAGAGCAGATCACAAAAAATAATAGTTATAAACAAATGAATATTTCTCATTTTGCTACTGTTGGGTTTGCATGGTGTTTCAAAACTATAGCTCTGTGGTGTAATAAATGTCTCCTAGTAAAAGTCTAAATAATTTGAAATCTCTGATAATTAAAAGATACAGCGAACAAGAGAGTGATGCATTTGTTGTATAGTGTCATGTGGTCATGTAATTCCTTAGAAATAAGTGTGCTCACACATGACGTTTTTTAATAATAGCACACAGACAGTGATGTCTGATAAAAGGAAAATAGATAATTCAGGGAGATGTGAGCACAGAATCCTTAAGTACCTGAGAGTTCTGGATTTCCCATCACTGCAGGGTGTTTTTATAGCATATTAGCTGATTGAGGTGGGGGCCACGGATCTGCTGTAACTCACACCATCATTTCAAGATTCCCCTGGTTTTTCTCTGAAGCCCCTTTGCTGCATTAGAAGCAGAATCCTAAGGATTGCTAAGGGGGTGGGGAAGGGATCTCAAGGAAATTTTAAGCTCTCGAAGATGGTAGTAAATCCACAGGACCAAAGCCACCTCAAAGTTTGACAGGACACTGAGGCACTAAAACCCTCCATGTAACAAGTATAATATTCCTTTAGGTTTCATTTTTCTCAGTTGATTTTAGGAGTGTATTCCTTTTATAGCTAAAATATAGCAATTAGTAGCAAATTTTGAATATGTATGTGTGTGCATGCACTTGAACACTGAATTATTGAGTGTTGAAAGCCATTTCACCTAAAAAGAGTTGCCCTTAAAAACACGTTTATTACATGGTGGAGAGGATGTGTACACACACCCTCAATATGTCAAGTCTCATGAAAGTAGGTTCGAATCTCAGTGCATCCCTTCACGTTTGTACTCCCATACGTGAGTACTCATCTGTGAACACAGGATAACTGTATACATGCTTTTTTTTTTTTTTTTTTTTTTTTTTTTTGGTTTTTCGAGACAGGGTTTCTCTGTGTAGCTTTGCGCCTTTTCCTGGAACTCACTTGGTAGCCCAGGCTGGCCTCGAACTCACAGAGATCCGCCTGGCTCTGCCTCCCGAGTGCTGGGATTAAAGGCGTGCGCCACCACCGCCCGGCTTGTATACATGCTTGAGTATCTTGTGAGGATTCAAAATAACAGACACAAAACTATTTGGACCCTATGTAATGTCTAGTTGATAAAATTTTGTGCTATTATTGTTTTCTTAATGGGTGTTTTTTGTAGTAAGCCTTTCAGGAGGGAAGTCTGTTATGCTTTTAAAAGAAGTGAAATAACAGAATATGTTATTAGTGTTGAAAGGTTAGCAGGCTTAAAAACACTGAAAGTTATATACTCTAATTTGAAATAATTTAGAAAAGTATATCCCATATAAACCATTGCGATGTATATGAATGCAGAATGGAGCTGATTATTGTTTCATATTATTTTACACAGCTGGTAACTTAAATTTCTTCCTCCCTCCTTCCTTCCTCACTTCCTTTCTTCTTTCTCTTTTTTTACTTATTTGGGGTGTGTGTGTGTGTGTGTGTGTGTGTGTGTGTGTGTGTGTGTTCATGTATGTGGGTGTACACACTTGTGCACATATAGAATCCAGAGAAGAACCTGGGTGTTCTTAGGAAGGCGATGGCTTCTTTTAGAGCATCCCTCATTGGCCTGATGCTTCCTAATGATGCTAGACTGACTGACCAGTAATCCTGAGGGCTACTCCCATCTCTTGCCCCGCCCCCCAGTACTGGAATTACAAATGCTCACACACAATTGTAAAAATCTGTGACGTTTTGATCTGGGGATTGAATTCAGGTCCTTATGTTTGCAAGACATCACTTTATTGAGTGAGCCATCCCACCTCCCCCATCCAATCTTTCTTGCTGTGATACTAGCTATTGGGCCTTGTGTGTTCTAGGTAAGCTCTCTACCACTGCATAGCCTCCTTTAATTTTTTTGTGTAAAACCTAGACCATTAAATGTTCTTTGGTTAGGAAATAATAATCAAGAGATAAGCATCTGGGAAGGATGTACAAGCTGAGAAAAGCAAGAGCTGGAGCAAAGTCCATGCCAAGCCCTCCAGGTGGCAGTGTTTTTTTTTTTTTTTTTTTTTTTTTTTGGTAGAGGTTCACTGTGATCTGGTGTGGAATTTTGAGTATCCAGGATGATTGACCACCAGCTTGCCTTGGCCCAGGTGGAGATCCATCTGCTCATCATGTTCCTTGTAAGCATGCCTCTGCTCCAGTAAATGAAGAGCAGATGGTCTATGACCTTTTCTTTATATGTCATGAAAGTGGTTCTGAGGGGAAGGACTGGAGGGTCTTTGGCCACAAGAGCCTGTTAGAAAACAGGCTCAAAGAAGTGTTTGTTTATAGCAGAATTTTGGTGAGTACTGTAAGGACAGCGATTTCTTCAGGGACTTTCGTGTTGACCTTCAGTAATTGAGCTTGTTAGCCTCCTCCGCTGTGACCACTAGGAAGTCACCTGTGGTTGAACTGTTGTGTTTTTGACCTACTGCAGTGAGCAGGAAGATACACAACACAAGGCCAGTGGACCGTTGCAGTGAGAGGTACCCTGGGGAATCACAGGATGTGGATTGACCTTGATGACAGGATTTGCAGTAGAAAGGGGTTCCCAGAGAGTAGGAGTTCATTCTCTGGACGACATATCATCAGAAAGCAGGTACAATTTGGTGTTACGAGAGCCGTGATTGGCAAAGACTTCTCTCTCATTTATCAAAAGATGGGGTGTTTGGTATTTTGTGGCTTGGGCTATGTCTGTGCTTTGTCTGTGTTTGGACATGATAAGGGTGAGGTCCTGTTTCTGTCTTGCTCCATGCTGGTCACAGAATGACCTTGGGAGATGTGGATGCTCCTGGAATTGCCATTGTTCAATAGGACACCATGGCCAGCTGCTGGAAGTTAGTGGCTCCTATTTGCTATTTCAAGCTTCAACACAAAGATACTTCTGCTGAGAGACAGATTCCTTTATTATTGCATGCTCTTTAGGTTCAAGGAAAATAAGTTGTGGCTAGTAATGCTGCTAATATTTCAAAGAACAGTTTCCTTAAGACACAATTATTTCACACAAAATCAGTATTAACGAAGGTGAAGAATTGAGGTCGATGTTCTGGGGGTAATATGTGGAGAAAAGGCAAGAGGCTGTGCCAATTTGACTAGATTCTGGGTCAAAAATGAAACATTAGGAGCTATGGAAGTGTAGAGTATAGGGAAGTTTTGAGTGCACTCTAAATCCGAGGTGACTCCACAGAAACTTCTTATTCCGCATGGTATTAGAAACTTCTTATTCTACATGGTATTTTGGCTGATCATATTAAAGCAACCTAGAGGCATGCTGTCATACATCTTGACTTGCTTTCCAACTTTATGCCAATAAGATGGCAGTGACTTGGCCCCAGAAGAGGCTGAAGGAGCCTTAGAGAATTTACATGAGTGAAAATGGAAAAAGCCAAGCATCAATCACATGTGACAGTTCCTTAAGACCTCTAGGCTTGGTAAATTGTTCCCAGACAAGTCAGCATATAAGTGGTTTCATAACTACTTTTGTCATTTGGTAACATGTTTGTAAATAGATAAAAGTAAAATGGAGGTGGTGGTGTTTTTAACAGGGTAGTGGGATAAAATAGCTTTGTAGGATACTGTATATTCATTTAAGGTGCTTGGAAACTGGTTGTGGGAATAGTCATGAATATTGTGACTTTTTCATTATGTTTGTGTTTTAAATAATTTTTAACATTTGTTTATTTTCTGTGTTGGGATAGAGGTACACTTGCCACAGGGCACATGTGGAGGTCAGAGGACATTGTGGGAGTCAGTTCTCTCTTTCCATTCTGTGGATTTTGGGATGGAACTCGGGTCACCAACCAGACCTTGGCATTTTTATTTCTATATACTTGCTACTGCCTAACTAGAGAGATGACAGATGTGTGTCACCAGATGTGTGACTGAAGTGTTGCAACATAGAAATCTGAGTAAGAAACGCACTAAAGATCTTATTTTAACAGCAGCCACACAGAGTATGGCTGGCTGGATCTGATTGTGAATTTAACAATGGAACATTCACATGCTCTTGTGCTCAGATTGGTTCTAAATTAAAGCTTGTGTCTTCCCAGTTCAATCAAATAGAGAGGTTTTCATGCATAATCTGTTCTGAGTAATATCTCCATTTCTTGTTTTTCAAATAACTTATAATTTGACCTTTCATTAGAACATCAATTTATAAGACAAAATGGTCTATGTTGCCTGAAGACAGCAATTCTCTGTCACTGAAGGTATTTAAAATGACCATCTGTCAGGGGTGATGGAATTTTTATTGGATGGAAAAATTCTTTCTAACTTGTCTTCTGTAGATTTTCAGTATCTTTCTTCTTTTATCTATTCATCTTTATGATACTTTGCATTGGTGATTTGATATTTTGATAATAATTTATCCTATAATATCCTGATGAGAGTAATAGGTTTCAAAGTATTTTTTGCTCACCACAACTACCAGGACTACCTGGGAAGTCCTAGAAAAGTTAAGTTCTTTGGACCCACTTCAAACCTGCTATTACCAGAGCAACATTTAGGGATTATTAACAAGCTCCAGTCTCTTCTCTCACTCAAGTTTAGTCATTACTTTAGCAGTGGTTAGCAGGGACTATGTTTTGTCTTAACTGGGCATGGCGGTATGTGTCTATAATAGAAACATGAGGATTCATAGTTCAAGGCCAGCCTTGGCTGCCACAGCAATGAAGGTCAACTGTGTCAAGACAATCAGAACAAAATAAAATCAATTAGCTAACGTTTGGAAAGGAAAGTGGAATCTCTGGTTAGAGTTGATACATTGCTATTCTGTGGCTCTCACAGTTAACCTTTGTTCTTTCGTCTAGATGCAGAGCAGTGAGCGACGCGAGGGAACAGAAAGCATTATTTTATTTTCTCTCTTCATCCTATGTCTGAATCCTAGGATTGCTTTACATTTGCTC